>NW_028277343.1:0-300000 GCF_059751315.1 Micrasema longulum
GTTGTAAATAACTCACTATTAGAAAATGGAATCGAGTTGGGGTAGAGTGGGATTCAAACCACGGACCTTTGGTCCGTGAGTCCGAGACACTAGCCACAGGACCACAACCCGATCAAAATTAAAATTTTAAATTTTATTATTTCTTCGTTTATTGGACTTACTTCATTTCTCTTTTATTTCTTCATCATTATTTCCTTTCCGCACCCAATGGTGCACAGGGCACTGCATTGGTACACCAATCGAAGCGTATCTTGATATTTTTTTATACATGAAGGTAAGATGATCAGTCTTACGCTTCAGTCGCCATTCCAGGGACTATGAAATATTCTAGTCTAAAAACACTTTTTGAAATAAATATTTCATCTCAACCACGTCGGGAATCGAACCCGAGACCTCTTGCATGGTAGGCAAACGCGCTGACCACTACACCATGAGGCCGACATTTCTCTTTTATTTACTTATTAAATTATTCATATTCTTAGATGTGACACGGCGCTAGAATCAAGCCAGGTTTTTTTAAGAATTTTGACATGCCGAGCTATAAAGGTTACTCATCCCTGCACCTAGGTCTTTGTCTTAAATTGAGATTATTATGCTAAATCAGTGTGATAGACAATGTTATTGTTACTAAGTATAAATAAAAATAAAAGATTAAATGAATTTATTTATTAAAATTTTACATCGATAATAAATTGTGCATAAAAATAATTGAAGTGTTCAATTATATATTATATCTAAGTTAATTTTGTTTTTTTTTAAAAATATATTTTATACAAGTACTCAAAGTTTTATTGTGTATCAATTCATATTATTATCTCTGTACAAGCAGCTTTAGTGTTCCAACACGGGTGAAGATGGTCAAAAAAGTGTCGAGGAATTGTATCAACTGAAGTTAGGGCAACCCGTGCTGCCTGGAGACCCACAGATACGCATACAGCCTCCGAGGCGCCGAGTAGCGCGGCCAGCGCGAGGCCCGCACCCAGGCAGTCTCCAGCCCCCGACACACTGCGCACATCGTCCAACCGCTCTCCAGGATACAGCCTGCATTCGAGCCCTCCTTCATTCCCTTCCATATACACCATTCCCAGTGTGAAGAATGGCGATTCTTGGCCCCTTCTTCTCACTATGAGCACGCCTCTCTGCCCCATAGTTACAATTAGATTTTCTACTCGTTGCATAACAGTTTTGCACATTTGTAGAATTGACTTAGTGTCATTGACTGAGTATTCACCGCGGTGTCCTAAGTACGAAGCCATCGCTACGAGCTCGTTAAGATTAGGCGATGTAAAAGCTAGAGGCTTTCGATTCTTGTTTTCAAATGGTTTTGTGGCTTTTCTTTTATCCGTCGGCTCAAAGAACACTTGAACAAAAACAAAAAAACATATTAATTTTCCAATAATAATGGTAATAAAATGATTTTAGTTTATTTCTTTGCATAGTTTTTTTATGTTCAGTTACTTTGACATGATTATCTATTATCTATAGCAACCTAAAATTGCTTCTTACAACGACTTGGTTCGAATCCTTGGCACCTTTTTATGTTCAGTTACTTTGACATGAACATCTATTATCTCTAGCAACCTAAAATTGCTTCTTACTACGACTTGGTTCGAATCCTTGGCACCTTTTTATGTTCAGTTACTTTGACATGAATATCTTTTATCTCTAGCAACCTAAAATTGCTTCTTATTACGACTTGGCTCGAATCCTTGGCACCTTTTTATGTTCAGTTACTTTGACATGAACATCTATTATCTCTAGCAACCTAAAATTGCTTCTTACTACGACTTGGTTCGAATCCTTGGCACCTTTTTATGTTCAGTTACTTTGACATGAATATCTTTTATCTCTAGCAACCTAAAATTGCTTCTTATTACGACTTGGCTCGAATCCTTGGCACCTTTTTATGTTCAGTTACTTTGACATGAATATCTATTATCTATAGCAACCTAAAATTGCTTCTTACTACGACTTGGCTCGAATCCTTGGCACCTTTTTTTCAATTCCTCCCTATTGAAATTATAGACAATCTGATATATTTCAATTCTTTATCTCCACAATATTTATGCGGAGATATAATTAAAAGCGATTCTTTAGTAGGGAATATGCAAGTCATTTACCAAACTTATGATTATTGGTTGGTTTAAGTCACTTCATACAATGTGTAGCACTTACACATTGTATGTTTATTTTTATAGCCCATTTATTAAGATGGTTAATACAGTCATCCAAATCTTTAATCACCTTTACTTTATTTGTGCATAACAAGAAATTTTCATAAAAATCATTTGAGTGTTATTTATCATTACTAACTCGGACTAAAATTGGTATTATTTAGGTGCATAAATTTTCATGGTCACTGTTATCAATCATATATTTATGTATCTTTTTTGGGTGATCCTGTGAAGGTTAGATTCGTTCCGACGTTTCATTTACCCCGAAGATGGCTCCTGCAATGGTAGCCGAAATGTCGGAACAAATCCAACTTACACGGAATCACCCAAAAAAGATAAATAATAATTTCTTGCATAATTTTGTTGATGGTTTTTTTTTTACATATTAATTTGTATTTGTTATTTTGTAGTCTAATTTTGTTTTTGTTTCAGCATAATTTTTATTTTATTCGTAACATTTAATTTTGATTAAATAAACTTGAATATATACAAATGTCTCTGTGTCCAGGCAGTTTAAGAATACAGTTATGTGTGAGAAATAAAACCAAAACCCTAGACGATTGTTTTCGACTCGATGCCGCTTTCAGATAAAAGTTCTGAATATGGAAATCGAGTGAAGATAAGTCAACTTCGTTGTGTAGTGGTTGACATGTCCACATACCATTTTTGAAGCCATATGGGTTTGATTTCTCGCAAGGTGGACTTAAAATATTGTTTTTAAAAGTTTTTTGAACCGCAGTATTTAATTGTTTCTGGACTGGCACCTGACGCATAATACTGATCTCCTTACCTCCTTATTTTTTTATATTTATTGAATTTTTTCTCTTATAATTACATAGGTTTACAGAACACGTGAATAATAATAGAACAAAATATTAAGAAAAAAAATTCCACATAGGCAAAGCCAGTGCGTGCGTATACCGGTTTAATCAGTTTAACCTAACAGCACGAATTTATGAAGAAAATTTCACATACATACTAATACATACGTGCACACACACATATCCACCCACCCTATACATGTGTATATACACATTTACTTGCATACACATATATAAAAAATATATTATATAAATATTTTACTACCAAAAACTGAAAAATAATATATTTTGATAGCAATTGAGCTAAAGAAATCAAGTACATCTCTTTCCATGGCCCATTTTTTAGTATATTTTTTAAAAGTATTGATTGGTTAAACTTTTCATGTCTCTCACATTATTAGTAAATACATTGTATAGTCTGGAAGCGAAGAAGAGTACATGTCTCCGCCCTAATCCAGTTTTACAGAGCGGTACTTTGATTTGAAGACTAATACCCGTATGCAGAGACAAACCTTAAGGTGAGGAAAGTACATTCTATTGTCTTCACCTTCAGGTTATTCTCTGCATTTAAAATTAGAATGTACTTTCCTCACCTTAAGTTTTGTCTCTGCATACGGGTATAAGCCTCTGACTGGTTCGATTTTTATTAGTTATAAATCAGTTTTTTCGCATGTGTATATATAAATTTCAAAACCTGTACGCAATACACTCCTCTTACTCGTATGTCCATTATTTCAGTTTCTTTAAATAATAGGTAGTGGTAAGTAGTGGTTTTTAAAAATGTATATATGTAACATAATATGATTTTTGATTATGATATTTTTTTAAGTTTTTATTTTTACAATATACATAAGAGGTATTCAAAAAATAAAAGATAATTACATAGCAATGAAATACATATTAACAGTAAAAAACTAAAAATCCCACAAAGGCATGGCCTGTTCATGGGTATTCAAGAAATGTTCATGATTTTTTTGCTCTCATAATAAATAGACAGGACGGTATAATATTTTTGTGTAATATAAGAAAGAGAAATGGAAATATTCTTTCAAAGATTAGAAGGAACTTTTTATTTTATAGTAATTAAAAAAGGAAATAAAAAATATAAAAAAACTTAGAAATAATCTTTATTATTAAAGGGCAACAAAATATATCATAGAAAAAAAAAATTAATATCTCTAGTTTGAATCCAGGATAGTTCGTATTTTTTAAAAGAAGGAACATTTTGAAAGTTTGGGATCAATTAAATATTATCAGTAAAAAAATAATTAAATTTTTTTGGGCCTATAAAATATGCATGTCTGTGCTAGCATCATTTTACAGTGTGGTATTTCTAGCACACGATTACCTCATTGACTTGACCTATTTGAATTACTAGTGAATACATTATGGTTCTTAAGTATATATTTTAAAAATTAAAAACAATATATTTGTATTATTTCCAAAAGTTTAGCTTCTTGGAACAATTAGAAAGAGGAAAAAGTGCGATTTTTGTGAAGCATTATTTTTAAGATAAAGTTTTGAATAGTTTCTAATGGTTTAATATGGTGGTTAAAAGCTCCCCCCCTATACAATTATTCCATGGGAAAGCGATGACTGTACAAGTGCATAATATACCATTTTAATAGTATTTGGCTAGGCTATTTTTAACCGTTTGAATAAATAGGTTAAATATCTCAGTTTACTAATAATTACTTCAAGATGATTTGTCCATTTAAGTTGACAGTCAATGATTACTCTCGGGCATTTTATGCACCTTTCAGACTTAATTTTTTCGCAGTTATTACATATGTCAAGATTACAATATTTATTATGAAACATTACATTAAAGGAAGAAGAGGGGGAATATGATTTTGAGTTATAAAATGGAATAAACAATGTTTTATTACAACTTAGCGAGTGAAGACTTCAATCTAACCACTCCTTGATTATAGTCATACATTTATTGGCTTTTTTGAAAGTATTATCCCAGGTATCACTTTGTACAATTATTACAAAGTGGCGCAGTTGGTTAGACGGCCAACTGTGAAAATGGCGTCGCGGGTTCGATTCTCGCCAGCTGCAAGAAAAAAATCCAAGAAAGTTTTTTCACAATTGTTCTGGGTGTTGTGGTGTATTTTTCATTACTTCCTTCCATATCACCTCTATCCTACCTGCGGACAAGCCTTTAAATAGAGGCTTAGCGGGTTATTCCATTTAAAAAAAATCTCCATAAGAAACTAATTTACCAGGGACAGCTATATTATAAAGATCATTGATATGTATATAGGAAACAACAAAGGGCCAATAACCGTTCCTCGTGGGACTCCAATCGAACAACGTTGTATTTGGTCAAACCAATGCGGTACTCTATTCACCACTGTGTGTCGAAAGAGGGATGACGATGGTGATGTATGCTATATATTATGGAATCTTTTTTAAGACGTATAATATATTTTTTAAACATACAAACTACCTAAAAGCGAAAAAATATCTCATTGAACTCATGCCATGTCTATGCTCTACTAATATAAATATTCTATGATATGTCGCGTCACATCTCACATCACTTTGTCTGTGCTTTCGTGTGTTTTCTGACTTTATAATCTGTGACTGTTTTCTGATCTGTCAAATTAACCGTAGCAGGCGTTGGCGCCTCGAAGAATAGAAATGGTTTCTAAGTCTAAAACTGGATTGTGCGCTCTTGGCTTTTTTGCCGTTGGGTTTCTATTTGTCGTAATATCGTTTGTCAGCCCGTATTGGTTGGAAACAGACGGAAAATTAGTCAACCCAAAATTTATACGGATAGGTACGTAACCCTACTGTTTGCATGTCAACAAGAAGGTGTGGCATCTTCTTAAACTGTTGTTTTGTTACTGTACAAGTCAAATAAACATCAATATGGTATGAAACTGAATTTATAATAGTGTGAATAATGAAAATACATTATCCACGCTAATAATAGACTACATCAATTTAATGGATTGCGCGAAATTGTGTGAGGCGTGTTAAAACAGTAACAGCAATCTCCATCATTGGTCTGAAATGAGTAATATATGGCTATGGTTAGATAAATGAAAATACTTTTAACAACTGCAAAGCATAAACGGCTGGGCAGTATCTCATATATTTTTTACTACAGTGTATTTAGTTCCGCAACAACAACGGCAGTCTTCTTTACGTACCAAAACCATATATTAATTCAGAATAAATCAATAATTGACCGATCAATCATAATAAAATATACACAGAGTAACTTCTGGAAACAATTATTAACTTAAATAATATATTACTCGCCTCAAGTGTACTTATTAGACTCGAAAAATGTTGATATGTTTCTTATATATACATAGGGCTATGGCAAGTGTGTTTCAACGGCTTCGAGGACCCCCGCCACTGGTACAAGGATGTGATCTTCACGGGCTGCTGGTGGGTGTTCGAGGAGGAGTACTACATCATCCACAACATCCTCCTGCCCGGCTTCTTCGTGGCCACGCAGTTCTTCTACACCGTGACGCTCACGCTGTGCCTCGCGGCGCTGGCGTGCGCCGCGCTGTACTGGAGCTGCTCCCGCGACGACGACCGCTACATCGTGCTGCTGCTCACGCTGGGCGCCGAGCTCGTTATCGGCGGGCTGAGCGGCCTGGTGGCCGTCATCACGTTCGGCGCGCGCGGCGACGGCCGCGACTGGATGCCCAACTGGGAGCACAACGACCTTGGCTGGGCGTACGCGCTGGCCGTGCTTGGCGCGCTGCTGCTGCTGCCCGCCGGCGCGCTGTTCCTGGTGGAGGCGCGCGTGCAGCGCTACCGCCGCCTGCACGAGATCCACAGCCGCGAGCACTCCTACGGCCTGGACGAGCGCAAAGTGGGCACCGCCGCCACCGTCGACATCTACACCACTTGATCACTCCCACTTGAACATTACATCTCCTTTCTACTGAGAATTGTAGTTTACTTGTCATAAATCGTCGACACACAAAACGTGCCTAAACTTTGTTGAATGTTGTAATTCAGTTAATATATATGTTAATATGTCGGATTCTTCAACAATTTTCAACATTTTGTGTAAACACACTATCTATGGTGAAAAAGAATCCCCGATGAACAAATATTCAACGCTTGTAAACGAAAATTCCGATTTTTTAGAGTACATCAAATTGCAAAATTTGTTCTTGTCCCGATACAACCGATCCTGAATATTGTTGAGTAAAAATAGAGGAGCTTTGTATTAAAATTGCTTTGTTTCAAAATCTTCTTCTTTCAAAGACAGGTTGTCATTTTTAAATATACACGATTTGTTATGAGTTATGAGGCAACCTACTAAATGTAATTTCTTTTATTAAAATGATTTGTTCTCAGCGAATGGACTGCAAGCATAATTATGTTTTTATTTAATCTAAAGAACGAGTTTTGACAGTTCTTTAGTGCGATTTTTAAATGATATATATGCTTCGTCTTGAAAGTAATTAGGAATTTCAAATGTACTATTTTTGTTACTTTTGACGTGGAACAGATTTGTTAATTTAAATCTTATCTCGCTTTAGTATAAGATCTGATAGTTATAAAATACAACCTGATATTTGTCATTCCGAAGAGAAAATGAGTTCCGTCCTTTAGTACACAATAAATGTGTATTCTGTGAAACGAGTGCCTTAAGAGTACACTTTAACAATGTACCATATTATGAAATGTTTAGTTGGTGTTAATATGATAATATTGTGTATTAAAACTTTTATGTAATGTTTAATGTGCAGTAAGAACGGCTATGCATTTTTTGAAATAATTATTTGTTTTGGTTTTATGATGTTATTCTAATTTGTTTATCGCTGGATTCCTAACTCTTAGTGAAATCATATCAAAAGGTTATCAATATTGCGGAAGATCCGTCTCTGAACTCGGTTCAATGAAAAGAGAAGAGTTTAAGATTTGTGATGGTTTGACCACGTTCATATAAATTGTTGGATAATTTTGTCTTACCTTACCTTTTAAGTTTACACTTTTGTATCTCATTTCTGTCACAATAGATCTTCACAGGTCGCAGTGACGTCAGGAGCTCGCATAGCACTGATCCCCCACCATTAAGAATAAGAAGAATCTCTCATTAAGGTTGTTAGTTAATGAAACCATATTTCATTTTCAGTGCCTTAAAAACCTTTTTTAATCTTGCTTTGTGTCCGAATTGCATTTCATACATTCATATAGGTAGATAATAATCATTTTTTCAGTCAATGAAAAGCTTGTTTTAAATTCCATTTTACAGATTAATTGGTCGAACTATTCAATACTTTGTGATCTTTTTATCATTTGTATGTGTATTTATATCGACAAACTGTTATTTGGTAATGCCTGAAAGTTATTTACGTTCCGTCCAAAAAATATGTGCATGTTTATTTTTATAAATAATTATTTAATGAACTTTTAAATAAAGTATTAAACATGTATGCATTTTGTTTTTTCTTCTCTTTGGTAATAATATGATGTCCATTATATCCTTGTGTGGCTAATGATGTCACATGTGTACATAAAATACTTACTTAAAAGACTTGATATACATCTCTTATTTTTTTTAAATAATGAAGTCGTGTTTTGCTATAACAGGTCTGAACTATACGATTATTTTCACAAATTATGGAAAAACTTTATTAAATTTTTGTTTTCTAATACCCGAATTTAAAAACATGCTATCTTTTGCTTAATGTGACACGTCATTACAGCACCATCTCCAGAGGGATTTTTTAATACCGTCAAACGTGACAATTTTGCCCAGTTTTACCAAACTTACAATATCTTTTTTTTTTTGTTTAGGACTACTCCTATCCATTTTGTTGAATAGTGATACTAATTATTCTGAGCATTTTTAAAAGTACAAAACGTTTTCTTTTCTTTTATTTATGCAATTTTAGAAGACAAAACATGCTGGGCAAAATTATCTCCACTTGTTGACAATTTTGCCCACTTAATCATTAACTGTTATTTTTGGTTTTATCATACGGTTAATTACTACTTTTTGGGCGAAAAAAACTGTTTATGTTTAAACAATAGCATCATTGAGGCATTACCATTATAAAATCAATGCAAAAAACCGGTGGGCAAAATTGTCAACTATTTCCTCAATTTTTTTATACAATGCGGATTTGTGAGCCAGGGTTGGCGCATAACTGGATTTTTAACAAAACCAAAGGAGTTCTAGTTCTCTAATCCTTTTAATTTGTTCGTGTTTGACTATGCATAAGCCAATAAATTTTTAATCGCTTTAATTTTTTTTTTACAAATCATTTCAGTTCTGATACGATTTTCGTAATTAAGGGGGCAAGTACTCAAAACGATTTTTCTTTAAATGTGTATGTAGAAAACAAACGATTCTTTATTTTTTTTGCACAGCAGTGCAATTATTTGGTAGATTACCTATACTTTGAAATTGTATTTTATGTACAGAATTCATAATACTTTCCATGTTTTATTTTCTTCTTTAGACTTAAAAATATTTATACAAAAAACATTTAAAATAAAAAAATAAGTCTTCGTAATTTCACAAAAATCTGGTAAAAGTAAAACTTTCTAAAATGTGGTCGGATATTCTTACATTTTTAAAAATGGTTTAAATTGTTTTTGAACGGTAAAAATTAAAATTGGTTTTTGTATTACTATTTTTAATTTACTCACAGAAAATGACTCAATCTTGCAGTTTTTAAGGTTTACATTGAATTTATGAAAACCTTGACGCAGGATGACAGGTTCAGGCAAAGATTTCACTATGTTCCAATTAAATACATCAGCAATATCGTCAACTTGAGACCACACAAAGCTCCATTGCGTTTGCGTCTTACAAATGACAACAATATTAAAATTGTGGTTTTTGATGCGCTGATAACTTGATCGACATCATATTAATTTGTCATCTTGCGTATCAACAGTGTTAAACATTACTAAAACAAAAGCGCATTATTTACCGTTATTAATTTCAAGCGGATCAGACCAGTACCGGTCTACATCGGTGTTGGACACTGACACTGTTTTTTCGTTTTCCTCGGCTGAAGATTCGGAGGTACGTTGTTCATATTCGTCGTGATGACTTATGATGGATGTCTCGAAATCTGTTGATTCTTTAACTGAGTAGGCATTAGAGTCTGTTGTTTCCGTGTCGCTATGATTTTTTTTTCAATGTTTTTCTTTATAAGATGTAAGTATCTTTTGATCCTAAAGGCAGAGAAAAATCGGATGGATTGTTATCCAATTGCTGTGTGGTAAAAAAAGTTTTGATGAACGGAATAACTGGCTTATCATTTTCAGGGTGAATTTGGATTGAAACTCCCATTAGATTTTAAAATCTTATTTGTTAAATCTTTGGCGAAAATCTGATTTATGGGCCAGTTTGAACAAAACATCCGGTTACCTCGTTTAAAATCATGTTTTTGTCGCTTACTTTATTTTCTTATATATTTTCTTCTTGTTTAAGCAGCAGGTACTTGCATTTTCTTCGGTTCGCCTGATGTATTATTTTTCTGTAACCTGGTTTTTGTCTTGGATAATGTTTTTTCAAAGTAGTATGTAGTGACAACCCTAGACGTGGGCAAAATTGTCAAAACACTAGTTAAGAAATTTAAGACAATTTTGCCCACTTAAATATCTATTGTGTTTGTTCAAATAGATATACAGAAATACTTTCTATAGCGTTTTTATTATTTATGCAATGCTCACTTGCCTCGGTTTAACACAACCTCCGCAACAACAAAAGTTTTGACACTATTTATAGATATACAAAAACAGACCTTCAAGTTTAACTTCAAATTTCAAGTGATCAACTGAAACTGGCGGTAAACTGAATACTTAGTTTTGCCATGGAACTATCAAAATATACGCACCAAATGTAATTCTAATGATACCAGTAACATTTCTTACTTTAATACATGATTTTGTTAAGGATTTCGGCAGTGGGCAAAATTGTCATGTTTGACGGTACAGTCTTAAGAGTTGAGGTAACTGCTAGGTAATTATTGAACATACATAATTACATTTAAATTTATTTCAACAGAGAGTGAAAACATTTTTCAGAAGGGAATATGGACGTCTGGGCATTTACAGGGCTTATGACCCGTCCAGGGAGAAAATCCAGCCAGTCTGCAAGCATTTGGACATACTCAAACATACGTAATTACATTTAAAACAGTCAATTGTAAATTTAAGAGGAAATGGTATTTTACATTTGAACCGGGTTGCAGTCACATGAAATATCTGTTTTATTTTTTATTTGTATTTTTACACCCTGAAGCGTAACACTGCAGTGCGTTTAAATGTTTGATAGCCTATGTTGATGTGCAAAATTTGGTTTCTGTAAATACCTACCGCGAAACCGTCCAATTTTGCCCGCTTTTTTTTACAATTATGTTGATTTTCTAAAAAAAAAAAATATTTTGTGCTTTACTTTTTAATTACTAAGAATGACCGAGGTCATCATTGAATTGGATTACAATTGTAAATTCATTCATATTTAAATGCGATTTCAAGCAATTTAAAATTCTGATGGCGGGCAAAATTACCTCCATGTTTGCCGCAACCATTACCTATTTGTTGAACTGTAATGGCGTTCTTGTCTAAGAACTACTTTATTGAATTATTCATTCAAGGGCAAAATTGTCGTTTGAACATATTTTCAATGGCAAACTAATAAAATATTCGTCTAAAAACAATTGGGCAAATTTACCCGCCGAACTCTATTTGTTTTCATACAACCAATTTATGGGCCTTAGGGTTGTCAAAATCTGGTTGATACTTTAAGAAAAAATAATTAATCTTGTTTATTTAAAGAAATGTTTTATTGAAGTACACATACCAATAATCTTAGTCTTAATTACCTAAATGTCATTTTTTTAATATCAGGTAGGTACACAAATGTTTTGAAATGGCAATTACTTATACCTATATTGTGAGAAATAATTACTTTCAGGAATATAGTTAATGAACTACTAAAAAGGTTAAAACCAGACGACATTAATTTTAAAAATTAATATAAATTATTTCGGAATCTAAGTGCATTGCTACGAAAGTAAAAAAAAATGTTTGAGGGTGGATAATAATGGAGGCTGGTTAACTCCAGATATAATGAAAATGATCTAATATAGAAACAAATTGTAAACCATGCAAAAAATGAGAAATTTTTCAGAAACTATTAAAAAGCAATATAAGGAATATAAAAACACATTAGACACAAACAATTACACACAAAGGCAAAGAAGAATTATATTAAATTATCCACAATAATGATAATAATTTTGAAAATCTAAAATCCCCAATGTGTTAAAAACCTTCATAATAGTTTTAATTAAATTTAAACTAATTATTAAAATTAGAAAGTGACAGCCCTAAAAAATTTTTTCGTTTGGGCAAAATTGATAACCGTCATACAGCACAAGTTATAAACATAAAATGATCTGAAAACCTTTGTCTATATTATGCAACAAGAAAAACTTACCTACCTTTGTCGTTGCTATCGAGCAGTGTATTAAAAAACGCAGAGTCGTAATTGGCCCGCAACAATTTTTTGTTCACATTTTTTTTTTTAAACCAACAGTTAGTTAAACTATGCAGTGCCTGTATCTATTAGTTGCAAATACGGGTTTGATGATGGTAGCGAATTATATTGATAGTTAATTTATCTGATTTAGGACGTTAATATTTTGAAAGAAAAAGTTAAGGAAAAAATGTTCTTTGGGAAGCGATATATTTTTTTCTAAAGTTTTATAAGCCTTGAAAAACTAATTACTTACACCACACACCTAAAGATGTAGAGATGCAGGCGGTAAAATTACCGCGGTATTTTACGGGAATTTTACCATATTTTCGTAAATTACGATATTTTACCGCGCCTTTTGGTAAAATTACGTAATTTTACATCCATACACACACCACAAACTAACTACGAAAACATAAAACAAAACATACGTACGTCCTGTGAGTGTGGTGTAAGTTCGTTTGTTAAAAACAATGAAAGTTTAAAATGTTATACGAACAATTTTTCGTTGGTAGAACTGTTTATTAATAAATAATAAATACTATTCTTCCATGGTGTCAAGTTTATATTTAGTGATGCGCATAATCTTAATATGCTTTTTTAAAGAATTATTTATACTAGTTCTTATTAAAATAATCGATACATAAGAGATAAAATTTTACTTTTCATCCATTTTGGATCTCATTTCAACTAAGAAACTTGATTTTAAAAAATAAGTATGATTCCCCCTTTCAAGACCCTTCACGGCTGGTATTCCGAACGCAATTATAGCGCGGTATAGCGCGTTTTTACGTAATAAATACGGGTTATAGCGCGCTGTAAATGCGTTCGAAATACGGAGGCACAGCACAAACTAAATATATTGAAAAGCCTACATTTTTGTTATAAATAATAAAAATATTTGACTGATTTATATAGCGACATTTTTGTGAAAAATCACCTTATGGGCGCTTTACAATTGTATAGCTAAATTTACATTCTAACTAAGCTAAACTGACATATTATATTTTCTGATTTAAAATTGAGGGTAAAATTAACGAAATAAGTGAGATTTTAATTGGGGTCTGAACTGACTGGGACTGTCAATGATTCGTAAGCTTGAAAGCAATTGGTTCCAGGCAGAGAGGCCGGCAACGGCAAAAGCACGATCTCCGAACCTAGTGTTTAGGGAGCGCCGGATTTCGGAAAATTTTCCTCTGCCTGAATCAAATGCTGATCTCAGAGCCTATTTTCTTTGACATGTATTTTCCCTAATACAAAGGACTGATAAATATTTTGGAGCCATTTTATGAAGGGATTTGAATACTGTCCAGAAAAGCTTGTTATTTATTCTCTTTGGGCTTTTTAACCAATGCAAATCTTAAAGATGTTGTTAGATGTGAGCATATTTTTTTACTCCCGTAATAAGCCTTGCCGTTGCATTGAATTATGTATGTACTTAATTAATTCATTTAGCTTTTTGATTAATTATGTATGTACTAACCATTTTGCAATTTTATACTAATTTTGTCAAGATTTTTTTCAATAAATTAAAAAAAAAAATTTGTTCAGTTACCAGTTACTACTAATTGAATTATTCGAGTTTCATATTCGATTCTTTCATCACTATGTATATTAGTGTTAGTATTGTTGTGTGTCATAATATGTATATACGTATATAGTCAATATCAAAGTGGTGGTATAATTTGTGGAGGTAGGCGTGGTGTGGTGGTCGTGTGTCGTGTTGTGCTTGCTCTCTGTTTTGTTCGCTCGTTTGACAAGTGCAAGTGGAATGCAAACGACCAGTGGACTAATATCTGGGCGTGACACAAACAAAATGTTCGTTACTATTCAGTTTCTGTTTATTTCATTATTACAGTAATTTTAAACCAAAGTTTATGCGTAATTGAGTTCTCTGAAAGTCGAATGACAATCTTGGGTCCGTCTCAGAGAGTGCGGTGCTGTGTTTACAAACTACTGTTTCCGACTGTTTGAAATGGGAATGGGGTATTTATTTTAATATTTTCGTTTATTTTAGTGTAGATCAGCATAATATAGTTTATATAACAATTTAAATATTGGAGTTCAGCACACCATAAGTAACGCTTTCTTATTTATTTGCAAAATTCACTTTCATTCATCATTTTGTTAAATTTTCTCGCGATTACTTCTAACATGACCTATTTACGGTTTAATAATGATAATTAAACGCGATAGTTCAGTAGAACAATGTTTATCGCAAATAGCTGTACTGAAATTATTCAAAAATCTACCGAAGTATTACTCATTTAGATTGAGAAAAAATTAACCTATTCCTGCACCTTTGAAAACTAAACGGCAAATTAAGTTCTACTTTATTCACTATTTATACAATTTTAATCTATGTTACAAAAATAGGTTTTTTTCTTAGTGGAACTGCATTTTAATTATAATAAATACGTATATAGTTGAATTCCACTTTTATTTATAATTTTCACCGGTCTGACGATGACGAAACCTGGTCACTGGTGACAATTATAAATAAAAGTGGAATTAAAGTACGCGCACATTTTTATTATTATAAATAAAAATAGGTTTGTTGCAATCTCTTAAATTATTACAAATTACTGAATGAAAATCACGTGATGTATATTTCATATCAACCAATAATCAGATTGTTAAGGAAGATAAGTAGAAGCTATACTTATTGTCTCCGCAATTAAATTAATATCTTCACTACTCGCATACTATATTTTGAAAAACAACTGGAATAATACCGTCTAAACCAGCGATCGGTCTAAATCGGCAGCCCGTGAACCACATCCAGCCAGTAAAGTGTTCTCTTAAGGCCCTTCGGGTTCCTGTTCGGTTCCTCAACAGACCGCAGTAGTACACGCAGTCCGGCCATCGAACGAGGATTACACATAATTTTTTCATACATCAGAATGTTCAAAGTTGTGTAGTCGGCATGTTTTGTATTAAAAATTCGTCTTAAATTGTATTCTTTCATCGCCGCAATTCTTTAATTGCATATTGGGCACATTGGTTTTTAATCAGTTGTGTTTGGCTTGCACGAGTGACGTCGACGGTCGCATTGTCCCAAAAAATAAATAAAATTCATCGCCCCCAAAACTAATTGCCGACCGCTGGTTTTAACCATCGACGAAGGGTCGGCAACCTTTCGCATGCATTTTCGAAGTAGAGACATGTAGTAGTACGTCTAAATGTGAATCTGATAACTGAGAACAGTGTTTGTTTTGTCCATAATTCAGAATTGAAAATGTTTGCTCGTAAATATTATATTTACTACCAAACATAGTAATTATTTGCCGAGCGACCTTTTTAATTCCCCGTAGTTTTCAGAAGGCAAACTCTCATAGAAATCCACCATATTTAAATTATCAATATCCTCTGCAAAGTGGTTTTTGAAAATCTCCATATTACGTGTGATCTTTTTGAAATCAGCAAACCGGTTTTCTAACTCAGTTTGAAGCGATGCACTTTTCGTTTTAGTATTTTGCCAAACGAAATTCACCCCAGCTTCCCGGAAGAAGTAGACTCCTTTTTTGGAATTTGCAAAATAGTCCGAGTTTTCTTTCATCGAAAGTTGTGTAACTCCACCGTGTATGATATCGTCCGTTACGTGTGTTGAGGCGAAAACCGCGCGGGTCGAACCGAGGCGTCTCTGAAGACGGGCCGCTAGCTGCTCTAAATGATCAGAGGATTTAATATGTTTTATGAATTACTCATATGAATACATTACATTTGGCAGGAACACAATAACAACTACATAATAACAAATACAGCTCAGTATCTCATGTCGTAGGAGGCGTGATATAGTATGCGTAGGGTTGCCACCTGTCCCGATATATCGGGACTGTCACCGTTATTGAGCTCTCTATCCCGACGAAACCTGTAATGTCCCGATTCAAACTCGCACAGATGCATAAACACTGTTAACTAACAAAAACCTTCCATCGCCGCACTGATTACGCGCAAGTAGGTTGGGTGGGAAATGGGTTCAGAAATTTACGTAGCTGAAGAACTTCGTAGAGGCTGAACATGCCTCGATCGAATTTAAAAAAAAATATTTTTGTAAATTATGCGAGTATTTATTTTCAATTCCTGCTCATAACACCGCAGTGACGACAGTTATATTGATATCGGCCTAGTGCGGTGGACGGATGTAAGAACTCGTCCGCTCCTGGGACTGTAGAATCAATACTGCGGTATTAGGTTAGTTTAAAGATGACTCGCATGTAGTTCTAGAGATGCATAGAGTCAACGAGTACCTCTTTTGCTAGAAACATCGAATAAAATATATCTTAAAATAATAAATATCACAGAACGTTCAGAAGAGTTAGTTATGGCAACTCTTCAGTATGCACCACCACTACGCATGCGATTTGCATTGTTCTCGGTGAAATTAATTATTCTCTAGTGTTTGTATGCCATCGCAATCACCGCCACCATCACTAACTTACATAATACTATGCATGTGCACACATGTATGCATTGCTTGCGTGTGCAATACGCATGTTTCTCTAGTAAATAGTTAAAGTGACAAGATACACTCAAATTTGTAAATACTGTGAAAACAGTAGTTAAATCATTTCTTCATTTGAGTATCTTCTTGTTTTAAATTATAATACTAACAGAATTTAATCTGAAAAACTTTATCCTGTTGATATGGTTTTCGACTGTCTCAGAACGGAGTTAACAATCCTAGCTAGGCAGTCGATGTATTATATATGTATCTTATTTTATTGACAAATGAGCCCATTGCGGGTGAAGTGAACTAACTGATATTTTAGTTATAATATTGAAGTTAACTCATTGTTTATCTTACATTTCTGTAATCGGTAAAATGTAAAAAAACTTTTTTTTTCTGGTTCTTAATTTACCAAAAGTCCATGTTAATTAAAAATAAAACAATTTAGCAAAAAAAGGCTTTGAGAACAAAAGTTTGACTATTTTGTCAGTTGTTTCACTTCACCTGCAATGGGCTCGAATATTGTTATGTATTGTATAAATAAGTATTAATGAATAATACCTATTTGTGTAGCAACAGAGATTATTATGTCCGATTGTATTTAATTAGCGTAGAAATAGGTAAATAAAAAGACTATCATATAGCTAAGGCCTTTTTTAGTTCCGAGAAGTATACAAATATGTTATACAGAGCTCTATGTGAGTATGCTATTAACTGCCAAGGCCGGTATTGTCTGGGAAAATCTGTGAGAACTAATATAGCGTTAAGAAATAATGGCTTCGAGCGGCCATTATGCTTTAAGTCTGATTGTTCAATTGGTACCATTTACCATGGAGACTATAGCGGGTAATGGTCGGGCCGTTGTTTCCTCGCCAGGTACAAGTACCTATAATTACTGTATACTATATGGCCGTGATGCATTGTTGATAGTTACTTCTGCTCGCACCTAACGAGTGTGTAATATAATATGTTCAGCCCGGCTGCGGAGGGTCAACCGACAACCGACAACCGACAACAGGGTTCATGTAAAAATACACCAACTCGACTGCGCTGTAATGCTCTCTTGAATTATCATTATCAGTTATTTGGTTAGGAGTAAGGAAACTTGATTCAATTTGACATGCAATTAATGTGATAAGAAAAATAGTTTTGTTAATTTAATTATTTTTTTCTTTCTTATATGATCAATATGTATCATTATAGTATGTATTCTAATTTATTTCCATATTTTCTTTTAAATAACAATAACTTATTAATATGACCCTAATACCCAATTTTTATTATTATATACGACTTAACACGGGACTCTGGTCTTGTGGAGTTAGGCCTATGTCTTGAAATATGTAAAATCGGGTTGGGGTCCCGTGGCTAGTGTCTCTGACTCACAGCTCAAAGGTCCGTGGTTCGAATCCCACTCTACCCCAACTTGATTCCCATTTTCTAATAGTGAGTTATTTACAACTCGTTGAGAATGCAAATATTTCTTTTTTAAAAAAAAAAGTCATAATAAAGTACCGTTAATTGCGAGGCAAGAGGACTTTTTGTTTGACCAATTATCAATAATGTTGGAAAATTATTCCAGTCTGAAACCACTCTGCTTGAAAGCTAGTTTTTCTTTAGAATTGGGGACGATAGAGCTTTCAATGATGATCACTTGGGGCTATGTATGTTTCTACCGAGTCTCTTCCATATCATAATGTTATTCCCAGCGCTATCAGCCTCCCGCAGTAGGGCATCCTTTTCAGCGCGTTTGGAATATCTCTGGACTTTCTCCAATAGCTCAATATCAGTTTTCTATAAATTTGTTTCTGTTTAAGGGCACGAGATGTGGATGTGAAGCCTCGGAGCTTGGCGGGTAATTGCGCCATTGGAGTCTTCCTTATCGCCCTCGTTTGTGTTGTGACCGCCTTCTCTACTCCGTCGTGGCTCGTGAGCGATTATCGCATCACCGGAGCTAAACTAGAACGGTATTTATATTGCTCTAATAAAATATGGTCAGGCAGTTACTAATTATCAAGTACATATGTAATACAGTTGAATCCACATATATCGTAGGTAATGACTTAATTAATCGGTTTTTGTTATCATAAGTTACAGGTCCCATAGAGCGGATTCCACTGTACCTAAAAGATGTTGGTATCATTTGACGTGACTAGCGTCTATAAACACCCAATTTATTTAACATTTTTAATTACAAGAAATTTTGACAGAATATCTGTTTACGCTAAAGTACAGTGTTTGAATATTTAATAAGCCTGGTTTAGTGCCTGTCGGTGAACCGAGTAAACATACTGTTTTTGTTTGTGTAAAAACTTTGTGAATGATTTATTTTAAAACTTTTTGCTACGCATACATGAGAAAAGTTTATCAAAGATTCTAATGGACTGTACTCGATGGTGAAAACATAGTAAAAGTAAACCAACCATCTTGATTTGATATTAATATCTAAATTAATGCACTAAGCTTTATTTAAATAACACACATTAATAAAATGAGTAGGCATATAGTAATTTTTAAATTTGTACTTTAAATAATTTGGGTCTACTCTACTTATTTCAACAGAAAATAAACAATATTTTTACTTTCCGAATGTTTGTAGACGAGGCTGGATTCTACCGCTTGGGGAGCTATCAAGATTGACATTTATAGCAACAGAATGAGATTTGAATTTGAAGCATCTACAAGGCTTATGAACTGTCATCGCCTACATTTGAACATCCATGTTTCTTTCTAAAGTAAAAGAGTTGTAAACGTTATTGATGCTGGTGAGATTTTCTGGCTGAATTATTTCACGTACTGGGCAAGTGATCATTCATGCTCGTGCAAGGTCAGGGGCCCTGTAAGTGCCCAGACTGTATGTATTCCCTTCTCAATTTTCTGTCCTTTTCTCTAGTAATAGATTTGAGCAAAAGACCGATGTACCCAATGTCTATTTGTGGATAAATGATTGCCCTTTCAGGCTGGGACTGTGGACCCACTGTTTCCGTTCCCTGGCAGACCCTCAGGATGTCTACCAGAACCGCTTCTTTGCCGGCTGTCGCTGGGTGTACGACCCCTTCACCGCCGGCTACGATAAGATCCGAGGATTCTTGCTCCCGCGTATGTACTATTACACAACTTGTCTTTCTTTGCATATTGTTTTACAATATTTTATATTTTAATCTCTCGTAATATCCATCCATCCGACGATGAATATCTTCAAGAGCACATTTTATCGCTACATTATATCAGGCGCTGAGAGCCATAGGAGCTTAAGCGACATTTGATATCGATTTAATACATGCACAGTAAAAGCCCTGTTTTACGTTTTTCAAGGGAGCAACAAAAAAAAAGTGTAAAACTGAGGAAAACTTCCAAGTGAGGAAATGAAAAATGTATGGAAAAATTAAATTTCATTAAAATATAATTATTGTATAAGACTACTAAATTTACTGCAGAAAAATTGTAAGAACTCTCTTGATTGGGGATTATTCATATTTACCAATGATATACATAATTAAAAATATTTTGTATTTTTTCAAACAAAACGGCAAGGTGTTTTTTTTTATTGAATCAAAAAAAAAATTACGAATAAATAATTAAATTTAATTACCTTAAAAACGCGAAAAAAAAATGTTGAATTTGCGTAAAATGCATATAACGATTTTTTCCCTAAATATTGGGAAGTTTTATTTATATGGTATCACTTTTTTTAGGCACCACAAAATTTCAACTGGCATTTACACCGCGGACTGTTTCATACTTTTATGATAACTGTTTAAACTATCTCCTTTTCACATTATGTGTGTATAACATCAAATAATATTTATATTGCCATTTTTTTAAATTTTCTGCATCGTAATTTATTGATGTAAATACTTTATTCTTCCTAAACATGCGTCAACTGCATGTCACTATTTAGTAAAATGTCAAAATTAGACACTTAAACAAAATGGTCAATTACACTGCACCTACTTTGAATATAGTTTGACAATAATTTACACATTTTTTTATTTACCTCAATTTTATTCTCCATTTACGCGGCGGCGGCGGCGCGCGGCTCGTCTTTCGATAGATTGAATGAGTTATGAAAAAAATTCGACTTAAAACCAGGGTTATGAAAAACGTAAAAAACGTTAATTTGGGGGAAATTGAATGAGAATGTATGGAAAAAAATGGGACCTACATATTTCGGCGTAAAAAGCGGGAAAACGTAAAATCGAGGTTTTACTGTATAAACGAGGTTTTACAAAATTCTAAGTTTAAGCCACACTAACTCAAGCGCCAATATTAGAGTTGGAAACCTAATTAATAAATAAAATATGTATGGCTAAATTCGAGTTTAAAAAAAAATTATGCCATAGAAACATTACTACCAAATTTGTATGAGTTGTCATTTTTGTTTCCTTTACATTTATGCTAGCAAAAAATCGTCACATTCAATCGTCAAAGTCTTAGTTATTTTATAAAAATAAACAATGTCATAAATGTTTGGAAGCCATTTTGACAAAAACGGTTGAAATGTCGCTTGAGTTTCTCTGGCTCTTAGAGCCTCATATGGTCTACTAATGGAGGAGAGAACACATATTTTTCTTATTATCTTTTTGTGTAGTGACCGTTCAGCTGTTTTTGAATCCTTGATCTTACTTCCTGTCGATCTTGGGTTGCAGTACAATAATTCACAAACACCACAAAAAAGATTTTTTTAAATATAAAAATACATTTCATTATATTTTTATTTAATTTATAAAATTTAATCCATACTTGGTATTTATTTTGTATTCTCTGTATTTTAGTGTATTTGCCGCACTAAAGTATTTGTTATCTTATTTATTTATTAAAACAACTTTCACTTCAAATTATTATAAAATGACAAAAGCATTGTATTAGTTTTGCGTTCAGTAAATACTTTTTGTTGTGTAAATGGCAGACTGCATTTTGAAATCGGTTTGTATTGCAAGGATAGTTATTTAAATTATCTAATTTTTTTTTTGTATATTTGCCCGTTCAGCATTTATGGTGGCCACCCAGTTCTTCTTCACGCTCTGTCTCCTGGGAGTGTTTGTCACCACTATCCTCGTCCTCCTCTTCTTCCTCTGTTGTGGACCTGACCAGGAGAAGTTTCTGCTTCTCATCAAAGTGATAGGATTCTTGCTACTCGGCTCCGGTAAGTCCCCAAATGTACGAGCCATTTATTTATTATTATAGATTAGAATGAAAATGATCTTTACAGTTATTTTTGTTTCCAGGAGTTTGCGGTTCGATGGCTGTTATTATCTTCGCATCCCTCGGAAATGGCGATAAATGGATGCCAGGACACGCCAATAATTATTTAGGTATTCATTTATAATTACTATATTATACTTCCTTTATTTTTACATTGTAAAGATGTGTATTATAGTGTCGATGATAATTACAATGCGAACATCACTCTTGATGAAAAAAATCTTTAAATCAGTAATGGAACCTCAGACCATCTACTGCGCAATAAATAACTGAAAGCTGAAGAAAATTCTTTACTCGAGTTTTCCAGTATAGGGTTTCAAATTGCCATTAACATTATCGACTACTGTGTTTGTACCCGATAAAACACTGATTTCAAAAGTCAACAGTTCGATGATACCGCAAGTGTATGAGTACATACCGCAGTATAAAACAGTGTCTGAAAATTAAGCAGAATTCTCTTTTGAATATCCGAGATATTTAATTTCTCCAACATAAATAAATCCTGGTGTATAGACTGCGCTTTAATGCCCTATTCTTTGAAACTGGAATATTTTGCAATTTTGTATCGTTTCCCAGAAACAGGATAGTAGAGCAATAGTGCAAGTGTGGCAATACATTAGATTGAAATACTAATAAATGACTCGAATGGATATTTACTTTTTTCTAATTCTTCCTACGAATCCTCCTTTTTTTATGTTTTCAATATGAGGCCCATAGTTTAGTTTATTATCTAATACTTAGTTACACCTAAATACTTCATTTTATCAACCTTCTCCACCAGTGCATTATTCCTCGGAACATCCAATAATCACAAATTTACATTTTTAAACATGTAATTTAAGTTTATTTACATTTAACCAGTCAGAAGTTCTATTCAATTCTCTCTGCATTACATTCACACAGTCTAACAGACTACTTCCCGTGGCAAATATCAAAGTATCATCCGCAAAAAGTCTAATTTTACATTCACTCGCATGTTGCGCAATATCATTCATATACAAAATAATCAGTATGCATCCTTGAGAAACTCTTTTTTTGTTTTATTGTTATTTCAAAACTGAACCCTCAAATCTTGTTATTTGTTTTCTATTATTTAGATATTTTTCTAACCACAGTGTTTTCATTCTGACAACACCCTCCATTTTATGCGACAATCTTTTTTAATCGACTGTCTCAAGAGCCCTTTCTAAGTCCAAAAATACTGCAACTGTTTATTCCTTTTTTGTCTTTTGTCATTTTCTATTAATTTGTAATCCCACTTTTACCGCTATTTCGCATGAATATTTATTTCTGAAACCCGACTGTTCCACCTGTTCGGATACTATTATTTTCTATATATTTTTTCAACTGTTCCTTTACCACTGTTTTAAGAATTTGTTCATATATGCAATTGAAGTTTTGCAACATTGAGTTGATATGTATATATATATATATATATATGTCACGTCTCTTCCGCAGGTTGGTCATTTGGTTTGGGAGTAGTGGGCTCTGCGGCGTGTATCATCGCCGCTACGCTTTTCCTCACGGAGGCGAATATCCAGACCAAGAAGCGAGAGAGGCTCAAGGAGTCTCAGGCCAGGTTCGAGATGGAGCAGGAGACCAAGGCTTAGTCCACTGTACGCCGTTCATCTTACGGTTGTTTGGTATTCATTTGTAATCTCATCTCTTTCGGGACAAACCTCGGAAGAGGCAGTATCCCCAGTCATTGAGTCCCAACACTAACGAATAGTGTAATTTTTAACTAATTTAGAATTAATACCACAATGATTGTTACAATACTGCGTTAGCCGGAATATAAAATCAACTTTATTGCAAAATGTATCAAATTAATTTGTTGAGGTTTAAAATCCTAGCTTTCCAAAATTAATACGAGCAAACTATACGCAAGTTTGTTTTAAAATTTAAAATACCTACTCCGTATTGAAAAAAAAAATATTTTGTAAAAACGTTTACTAAACTTTTTTAAGCAACATATTAATCTTATCATATTTGACAGCAGTTCTATTTGGGAAAATGTGGTGAATTATGAATTTTACACGAGAAATTAATTATAAATAAAATGTAAGGATATGACAAAAGTAGGTGAGGTTTTACAATGTGGCATTGACTAAATGAATATGTCTCGGTGAATGGTGAATGTAAATGAGTAAGATCGGTTTCCGAGTGACTCATAACTTAGTTTACAACAACTCGTGACTCACTGTAATGAATTCATTCTATCTTGCTGCTTGTTATAACTTTATTTCCTGTAAATCTCTATAGGATTACCATGTTGATAATGTAATGATTGTTCTTTAATTAAATTAAAGCATTGGTATATTGCAATTTAATATTCCGTCCTAATTCTTTAAAATATGATTCCATTGGTTTACACAAAAGTATTTTTACATTGTATTATTAGTTGGATCTGACATTCCTGATTTGCAGAAATTAGCGCAATCAATGACTTAATATATTTATATTTTTTATCCCATGTTCTTCTTACAATGTGATGTGTCATCTAGATCTTTGTGTTTTGTGTGTAAGAAAGAATGTATTCTATTATATAGTGTATAGATTTAGGTTGAGAATGTACTAAATTAGTATAAACAATGTGCCTTTATGCAACAATGTGAATTACCTGATTGTTTTAAGTCGAAATTCCTTTCTCTACAAAACACTTTCTAGCACTTTACCAGAGTGTTTCATTATATCGTATTATTATCTGTACTAGTTTTCTTTTTAAAGATACCTTTTTATTGTACGTTAGCCACTCTATTTAAGTGATTATTGCCCGTTAACTAAGATAGAATATTCAATACAGGGTAAAGTTGCATATTACATCGCAGTTATCATATTAAACGAACCATAAATTGTGCCTCAAATTTTGTTAAGACTGGATAATTCTTGATTTGTAGGAATTATTATACCAAATGTAATAATTATGGTCTACTTATACTAATAATACCTTATTATTTAAAAAAATATTTATAAACACAAATATAACTAACTTTAATCTCTAGCTTTGCTCTGTATGCTTAATTTTATTACAAACAAAAATATAAATACAGAATAATAATCTACATATTGTGGCATTGATGTTTTAAAATATATTTCGTGTGACCTGTGCTTTTTTCATCTTGTAAAAAATATGGGTATTTGTATTCTGAATGATAATATAATATTGTATTAAGAATCTCTTTTTTTATTAGTCCGTCCATTTACACATGTGAGAGTAAAGAGTTGCCAGTTGTATTTACATGCCGCTTGTTACATCAAGGGCACGTTTTATTTTAAAATATAAATAAATAAGATTTTTTACTTCTTACAATGTGTTTCATTTAATAATTTATTTGTCTCTCCAAAATGCATACAGGTTATGAAATTTTCTATCCATAAAATATTCTGTCGGGTTATTTGCTCGGTTATATATGTACATAAAATAATGAACACTGATCAAAGGCAGGCTTAGTCTCATAAAAGGTTAAGAAATCATACGATTTAGGAAAAAAAAACACAACAAAAAAAAATGTCAACTGAATTAGATAAAATTAATCTTTTTAAAGTATTTTTGTTAAAATATATGCTTAAAAGTTTTATATAACTAAAATACAGTCGGCCTCGTGGTGTAATGGTCAGCACATTTGCCTACCATGCAAGAGGTCTCGGGTTCGATTCCCGGCATGGTTGATATGAAATATTTATTTAAAAGGGTGTTTTTACACTAGAATATTTTATAGTCCCTGGACTGGTACCTGAAGCGTAAGTCTGATTATCTCACCTTCATGTAACAAAAATGATCAAGATATGCTGCCATTGGTGTGCCAATGCAATGCCCTATGCACCATTAGGTACGGAAAGGGAATGATGAGGAAAATATATTTACTTTTCAACTGACAGATTACGCCACATAAAATTTAGACCAAACTTTGGTACAATGATTCTCATATACAGACAAGTATTAAAGTAATGAACAAAAGATGCGGAAAAATAATAAATTTTTGTTTTTGAGAAGAATTTTTTTTTTTTAATTACAAACATTTTGTGATATTTTTCTTTAATCCTATGTGTAAATATGCATTCAATAATCGTTTTAAAAAAATAAAACAAAAATATTTTAGTTCATACCCTTTTTTTATGGAATTGTCTTTTTTTGTTTTTTTTTAGCAAAATATAAATGCTTATAAAATCATACAAGAAATGAATTGTTCCGTGGAATAAGTTGTTGGCATTAAAAATATAAATTGTTAAAATATAAAAGTTTGACGATCTGTGGTTATTAAGAATTGCAGGTTAACCAACATTATGCGTGAAACGAAGGTGTGTCTGTATTGTGTCAAACTGAAAACAAAAATGGACGTTCGCTAACCGTCATGTAGGACTTGTTTGTTTTGATTTATTTCATTTCACAGATTTGAACATATTTTTATACGATCAACGAAATAAAATTTAAACAATGGCGATAGCAGCTACCGACAATGAGTATCCGAAGGCGACGAGTGAGTACTGATATTTAATAAAAATCTCGACAGAAAAACTTATAGACGACACGCCTCTTTTTCCTTATTGCTTTTATTTACAAACACTTTATTTATATTGTTTCAGCCGGGTGTATGATTAACTTATTTGATTATTACATATTTTGTTTGTCGATTCGGTGTATGTGAGATTAACATCCGGGTGTAAAACATAACCTCTAATTTCTTAAAAGGGTCATCATTTTAACCATAGTACTTCTATTTTATTATGATTTATAAAAATAGTACAATTTGTTTTGTTGAAATATTACTTCCGTTATGATTGTTCTCTTTCTAGTCCAGTCCATAAAGCGATATTTAGTGCTAATATTGTGCTTAATCTAATTAGCACAATTTACTCACTAAGCATTTTTACAAAACAAACTATCTCGTTGTTTCCCCGTAAGGGTAGGCAGAGAGAGGATAGAATGTCATATCACTCTGTCTTAGCATACAAATCTCGCTTTCTCTACATTACACATCTTTTTATGCACGCGCGCCGATGATTCCGACTTTTGACATGTCCACCTTCAAATATTTGTTGGATTTAGCCAGCCATGTCTTTCTCGGTCTTCATCTATTTCTGCACCCATTAACATTCGCATTGTAACTTAGGTTCAAAACGGCAAAAAGTGGACTCCCATGTTTTATCCTCTAAGGTACTGATATATATTGTAGCTTGACAATAGCTACTCCTGAAAGTTTATTACATTCCACAACTGTGGAAATATATTATATCTATATAAATATTTAAAACTACACGAAACTTTGAAGTATACTAAATATACTAAATCATGTATTCATCTAACACATAAAATAAATCTTCCTGAAATACAATTCTATATAAAGAACATTATTATGACAATAAATAACTACAAAGACAAAACCGCAGTAAATGCATTTGTTAACCGCTCGGTTGCCGGAGCGCAGATCTGCGCTGTCAATTTCGATACCCGTCGAGTCGAGTGCCGGAGCGTAGCACTTCAAAATACCATCCATCAAACAACAGATCACAATTTCAACGTTTAGCGTTAGTGTTATACGGAAGTTATTGCAGAGTTAAAAGCGCGTAAATATGCTGTTCATATTGTGAGGTCATCCAAGAATTGCAATCCATCGGCGATTATATACCGTTTTCACATAAAAATTATGATCGCCAAAAAGATAAAAAATCAGTGCACGCAGGCAAAATGCTCGGCCAGTAACCGAGCAGTCAAACCATTAAACTATTCAAAATGTAATCTTATATTATTATTGTACGATTAGGTGTTTCACTTTAAACAGTGAAAGCACTTCCTCCACCGAAAACCGTTCTACCGGTGGTTTACTGGGGTATTCCTATCGGTTTCCCTCCACACTAAACAATACTTTTTTTGTCAATAAATGAGTTACTCTTTCAGTGCGAGTTTCGAGAATTGTATGGAGAGCTCATGTCGGATGTTGTCATTCTTCCTCATGACCACATAACAAACATGAATGGCGGCAAAAACTGTTGTATTAAATTTGGCTACAAAAATCTATTTCCACCATGGTGTTTTTTAAATAAATTTAATTACATCAGTTTAGATTATTATTTTGAAAAATTACTGAACTCTGTACGCTTATATTGATCGATGCAATGGATGTTATGTTTAGATGCGACGGTGTTCGGCGCCCTGCTGTCCTTCATAGCGGGCCTCCTGCTGCTGATGTCCTTCGCCAGCCCGTACTGGATCGCCTCCTATCCGGAGATGTTCTCCTCCTTCAAGCACATGGGCCTGTGGGAGTACTGCTTCGACAACTTCCGCTACCCCTACTACCAGTTCCCCAAGCTGTTCACGGGCTGCCACTACGTGTTCAGCCAGGAGTTCTACGTCATCCGCGAGTGGCTGCTGCCCGGCTGGCTGATGGCCGTGCAGGCGCTGGTGACGCTGGCCTTCATGTGCTCGCTGGCGGCGCAGCTCACGTTGGCGCTCGTGCTCGTGCGCTGGCCGCTGCGCGCCATATTGCGCTACGAGTGGATGGCCACGGGCTTCTCCTGCGCCTGCGCGGCCGCCGCTAGCTTCTTCCTGTTCCTGGCTGTAGCGGTCTTCGGGGGGAACTGTTACCGCCGCGACTGGCTCATGTACCCCGCCTTCAACGTGCTCTCCTGGTCGTACGCGTTCGCCGTAGTGGCCTTCATGATTTTCGGTCAGTGGGAAACTATCGATCTATCTCGCTGTTTAATTCTACGATTCTTATGTGGATGGGTAAGAGTATCAATGGATCATGTCCGAGTTTCGCAAATTTGAGCTTGATGTTGCTATTGGCAGATAAAACAGATTTCTTTTTCGCGTGTTATTAACATAATTGTAACCTTTTAATTTTCTACATATATTGCAATACTAGTATTGATTGAAGATCAACATTTGAAATCATTATTTAGGAAAATTTTCACCATAATAGTGAATCATGTCTATTTATTATTTTGATTAAATTTTCTAATATAAATGAAGCTTATATTATGCACATTTTTTCCGACCGATTACATAAATTTATTAATATACTATCCCAATATGTTAAGTGTTTGCAGTGAAAACATCCTTGGATTTTAAAGGTTCCTAACTTTAAATCCGAATACCTCAGGATCAGGGTTAATGGAGTTGATACATTAATATTTTTGCCCACCTTTGTGTAAAATAGACTTAGAATCGTGGATAAAAAATCTTAAAAAAGGAAATCGAGTGGAGAAAAGTCTATACCGTACTGTAGCGGTTGGCGTGCTCGCCTACCATTCTTGAAATCCTGGGCACGATTTCTGCAAGGGTCAGCGTGAAATATTTCACTGTCCCTGGATCGGCACCTGAAGCGTAAGACTGATCACTTTACCTTCATGCAACACATGATCGAGATACGCGCATGTACTTTTCCAATGCCTCGCTCCATGCACCACCAGGTGCGGATTAGGGTTTGATGATGAAGAAGAAGAGTATAAACAAGACAATAAACTAGTTAACAACGCAAATTGTAATTTGCAGGTGTGGCCGCATTCCTGTTATACGTGGAGACCAAACGCTCGTACGAGAGCCGGCGGGAAGCCAAGAACCTCGTGATGCAGATGCAGTTGCAGGAACCACAGCGCGCCCCCTCCTCCCAGGGGGGTTACCCCCACCACCGCTCCGGCTACATATAGCTCTTCTCTACTTGCCTATTATGCTTGCGTGCCTTTTCTATCTCCAGTAAGTTACGTCTCTCGAGAGAGGATGCGAGGTCTGACTTCTCCGTACAAATGTATTCCCGTATTTTTTCCCTGGATTATGGCATTGGAGCCATGATTTTTTTACGCACTATGGATATCCACCATCGGCGTGTCTCTGTCGGTGTTTTTTTTGTTGATAAATTGTCTTTTATAGGAACTAGGACCATCCAAAAACCCTCAGATGTGCCTAGTTTTATCGAGTTATGGTACACAAATTAATACATTAACTATTTTTTAACTAGGACCATCCAAAAACCCTCAGATGTGCCTAGTTTTATCGAGTTATGGTATACAAATTAATACATTAACTATTTTTTAACTAGGACCATCCAAAAACCCTCAGATGTGCCTAGTTTTACCAAGTTATGGTACACAAATAGTTTTACTAGTTTTACCAAGTTATGGTACACAAAAACGTTAACTATTTTTTTAAAAAGCAAAATGTGCTGAGATAGAAAATTTATTTCTCGATACTCTTTCTTAAAAAAAAAAATACAAAATCGATTCTGTTTTAGGGTGCGGAAAATGGGAATACGAGACCTCGATTTTGTCCATTTTAGTTAGGCATAATTAGTCCCAGAGTACCTATTCATCAAACTGCGCATTCGTTATGTATCCTCTTAACAAACTGTCCTTTTGTATTGAATGCAAAACATTTAAGAAAGCTTTCGCTCCGCAGGACATTCTTAGCTAAATCATTCCATTTTTTATTTCTCGAGGTTACGTGTACCTATATTATAAAGCCACCTTGAAAATGTAATCTTCTCGGTGTAATTCGACTATTCGGCACTTCTACCTACATAAGGTAGGCATTTTCAGAGTAATGACTTCTCAATAGATTTAAATGTATCACTTATTATAACATCTATTTTATATTTTAGCTGAATCTATATTTTCTTATATACACACATAGTTTTTATGTTATATGTGTAAGCTTTTTATAGTTCTACTTTAGTGAATAAGGCGTATGTTTATTTTTTATATTGTTTTTCGTCCAATAGTAATTTTTATTTTTATCATAAAGTTCATAGAGAGATTTACTGATTTTTGTACAAATATTTTAACGATTTGTTTAATCTTAATTCTCTCATCCCGGAATCTCGATAAATAATTATTATTAGTGTGTAACTATCATTACTTACTATAGTTTTATTACTGCGCAATATTAATCGGTTATTTTGTATGTGGTTGTTTGTGTGTGCATTTAAGATTCTTATTTGACTTTTTATCAAATTTAGTTAAAAATGTTATATTGGACCAAATAGTCGAAAGAGATCATGGTTATTAAGAAATCAAAACTAAACAAAATATGGCTCCTTTGACAGTGTACGTACGAAATTTTGACATCAAAGCATTATGTTTTGAATTTTTAGGATGATATGCTATTGCATAGATATCTGAGATAATCTTGATTTCCCAAGTGCAATTATCTGTCAACTACTGTTATGTATATGTATCGGGTGTTTTGTCGCCCGTATAATTAAATGTTGATATAATTAATTGTGTAACTGGTGCACCGAATGAAACCTAATCTAATGTCGGTTAAATAAGTCCATACGTATTGTTAGCATAAATAGTCAGTTATAAATACATACACAAAAACTTCACAATTGTAGTTAGTACCAGCGTTACGCACATTCCGTTTCACTTTATTACGAACTGTTTTCCGATAAATATTGTTGAATGATTTTTGAATTTTTGTAAGTCCTGCACAATTTTAGGGGAGAAAATATATATAGAATTATATTTTTACACAAATCTCACATAGCGAGAAGTTAGGTTAGAAGGAAGTTATTTGTACTTTTTGTATCCGTCCAGGAATCTTATGGAAATATTCTGAGCTTACCTAAGCATATTATTACTTTACACTTATTATTATTAAATAAAATACTGAAATAAAAGAGATTGTTTTTCTGAAATAAACCTCTATAAATAAATGTTCTATCTAAATCTTAATATTCCGTCCGTTCCTAGTTGTAGTAACAATGTCATTTGTTTACTAAAACAAACTATTATGGAAAAACTGTTTTATATACCAACTTGTAAAAACAATTATACCTCGAATTCATTCATTAGACGTACCTGTAGAAATTATAATGGACTCAGTATTGATGTAGACATTTTTAACTGCACGTTGCATTTATACAGAAAATTTCTTCATGGGGTTGATTATTTGGGATAGTTGCTGAATGTGCATCTTGAGTGGTTTGTGCTATGTACGAGTATATGTGCTGCATGTAATGTACGTGTTTGTGTATATTTTATATGTGCGTTCATGTGTGTGTGCGTGGATGGCTCGGAGTGTGCATTCGGTATTTTCATTTATTACCCATGATAACCTCCATGGAAAACGCAAATGTTAACAATTATTCTTTTCTCACTTGAAATTCCTATTTATTTTTTATTTTTTTAGTCACATTTAACGTTTATATCTTTTGCATAATTTATGAAAACCTAATTGGTCTTTTTATGTTAAAAAAATGTTGTTTTTAATACTTATTATGTATGACTGTATGTTTTCTGAATAAAATAAAAAATGGCAACAAACATACTTCAGCATTATGTGAAATTCCAGTGATTTTGAGTGCGTCCAAATACTGGATTTTACATGGATCATTTACGTCATTCAAAACTCATTTGTTAATTGACGCATGTACAAATTTCAAGAATTAAAGAGATGAAGAAGTTCAAACAGGTAGAATGGTGAATGTTACATTTATACCTAGTCTTTCATATTCCCTTCCCTAAATATACATTTAAAATAAGAACCCTTCCATATGCAAAAAACCTGCATAAATATTTTGTATATTCATAAGATTTTTATAAAAAAAGGAAAATTTCCTTTAAGGCTGTAGTCTATAATTCAGATCCTATGATTTGCCACCAAATGGGTGAAATATACTGTTTCAAGACAAACCAAGTAAAAAAATTATCCATTAGATTGTATATTCGTCAATTTCTTACATACTCTTCATACTTTATTTGCCAAGAAGAGAAAGATAAATCTATAAATACCACATGCGTATTAGGTGCTGACCGACTTTACTGCACCGCCAATTTCTGTGTTTTATATCTTCTATAATAAACACCCAATGATTAGTCATTTTTAAACACAAATTTTACTTTCTGCGTCGGCCAGACGACTCGTAGAGTAACCCCTAGAATAGAAAGCTCTACAGATTGGAATGGACCATGAATATGAACGAGTTAGTTATGCGTACCCGGCTTATTGAACTGTTCCGCCAGATCCAGCACACAGTCTACTGTCTCCTGAGGTAGATTCCCGTCCATCATGATGAGAGGAGCCTTCTCCAGGGTAGATTGGTTCTGCAGGATCTATCGGTCAAGTACATTATATAGCTGAATTAAAATGTCAGAGGTTTGTATGTTGACTTAATCTAATCTATCGCCGACTGTTACAAGCTAGATATAAATATTCCTTAAGGTATTATATTACGAAGATGGCGTGCTATGTTTTCTATGATATTACTGTAAGACATAATAATATATTATTTAGGATGGTTCCTTATTTTCGCTATGTAAAAATATATAACAATTGCAAATTCGTGACTGATTAAAAGAGTAAATATTAAAATTAAAGGAATTAAAAAAATATTCTCGTGACTCATTCTTAAATTTTGACAAAAAAGAATAAATTGAATGATAATATTACTGTTGTAATAATAAGATTTTTTATCTTCCCGCCGCGTCCCGTACACCGGACGTGTACACGTTCATAAAATGCCTAATAAGTAAAAAAAGTCAACATATCTGGTTACGCCACATTTACTTTGTTATATTTATTTTAACTTAATTTTTCTTTTAAATCCAAGTTTTGAACTTTTACACTTTATTTTTCCATCAGTTTTAGTTTACGGGGTCAAATTACTCTAAGAAAGATACTCTAAGAAATCATAGGAAAAATTGAACTTTTGCATTATTTGCGTAAGGCAACACCAGGTGGGCTTCTCATTATGAAGAATAATTATATTGAAATAAGAATAATCATATTGTATAGAAAATCAAATGCGCCTTTTATACAAATCAAATGAGTTGTAAATAACTCACTATTAGAAAATGGGAATCGAACCACCGACCTTTGAGTCATGAGTCCGAGACACTAGCCACGGGACCACAACCCGACTCATGAAATATTGAATAAAACAAAAAAAGTTTGAACTAAACGTAGTTATGCAGAAAGCAGCCAGTCATAGAAAAGTAAAACCGAGATAATAACACTTTTGAGTAAAGAGTGAATTATAAAATCTAGGCAACAGTTGGAATGTTTTTTACTTTGACAAATTAATGGTAAATAATGGATACATTCAATTAAAAAAAAAAAAAAGTATTTAATTATGTATTCCACCAGTTTTAATGATTTTTAAAATCTGGCTGGCCACACAACCTAAGATGTACATTTTGCAGGAAACAGGGCCGGCCTTTGCAGGGCCTTAGTAAGACTGATGTACGTTGTGTCATTATGTATGAAACATATTATTTCATATTATTAATATTCAAAGCATTAACTTTGTGGTCTAACATTTTAATATTATGTTAATAAAATTTGTATAAAACCACTCACCGACTTATCTGTCTACCGGTTTCAAGACGTAACCCGTCTCTTCGTCAGGACAACAACACTACACCAACATGCAAATATCACTACATACCTTCACCATAGTAGATTTGCAAAAATATAAAATCGACATGCAGGTTAGACACATGCTTCACTACGCCACCACTGAGGGTTAATGACTTATGAAGCTAATATTTCAAAAGGATTAACAATCGGAAAAGGAGGAAAAAGGGAGGGGGAAGGTAGGGTGACCATTACAATGAAATATCGAATAATGGACTATATTGGAAAGTTACTTGATTATTAATTAATAGGACATTATTTTTCAATGCCTTCTTTTTGTAAAAAATCTCCATATTATTTACTTTCAGTCCTTTATTATTTATGTGTAAAACTTTAACACTGGTATCTTTATTAAATTCATGATTTAGTGATATTTGCATGTTGGTGTAGTGTTGTTGTCCTGACGAAGAGACGGGTTACGTCTTGATACCGGTAGACAGATAAGTCGGTGAGTGGTTTTATACAAATTTTATTAACATAATATTATTTTATATTTATATTAGGGTACTTAATTGTAAAGAATCAATTAAATAATTTTTTGGTATTTTTCTAAAGTCTGACTGACCACACAACCTAAAATATGCATTTTGCATAAAACAATCACATCTAATATTGAATGATACCTCGTTCAAACTTAGAATGCATGAGGTGACATTCTGTGTTAAAATAACCTTTTTTTAATTTCGGGTTTCTTTAAATTAATGAATTTATAAAATGAAAATACTTATTCACATTATTATTATTATTTTTTTTTGTTTTTGTTTACAATATAAGAGGTAAAACAGAGTATTAAAAAAATAAAGGATAATTATAAAGCAATGAAATACATATTAACAGTAAAAATAGTAAACAAAAAATCCCACAAAGGCATGGCCTGTTCGTGGGTATACAAGGAATGTTTATGGATTTTTGCTCCTATAATAATGGACTCAGTATTGATGTAGACATTTTTAACTGCACGTTGCATTTGTACAGAAAATTTCTTCATGGTGTCGATTATTTGGGATAGTTGCTGAATGTGCATCTTGAGTGGTTTATGCTATGTATATGTGCCGCATGTAATGTATATGTTTGTGTATGTTTTATATGTGCATTCATGTGTGTGCGTGGATGGCTCGCAGTATACATTCGTTATTTTTATTTATTTTAATTTATTACCTCCATGGAAAACGCAAATGTCAACAATTATTCTTTTCTCACTTAAAATTCTTTTTTTTTTTTTTTTTTGTCACATTTAACTTTATGAAAACTTTTAAACACTTTTAAATTTATGAAAACTTAGTTGGTCTTTTTATGTTAAAAAATTGTTGTTTTTATTACTTATTTTGTATGACTATGTTTTCTGAATAAAATAAAATAAAAAATAAATAAAATAAATAAATAATAATTAGTTTTGCTCCTGTAATATAATAAATATGTCTGCCTCGTGGTGTAATGTTCAGCGAATTTGCCTACCATGCAAGAGGTCTCGGGTTCGATTCCCGACAGGGTTAATATGAAATATTTATTTAATAAGGGTGTTTTCACACTAAAATATTTCATAGTCCCTGGACTAGTACTTGAAGCGTAAGACTGATCATCTTACCTTCATGTAACAAAAATGATCAAGATATGCTGCGCTTGGTGCACCAATGCACCATTAGGTGCGGATAGGGAATGATGATGATGAATAAATAGACGGGTATAATATTTTAGTGTAATGTAAGAAAGAGAAAATAAAATATTCTGTAAAAGATTATATTTACTTTTTAGGTACTTTTAAAGGTACTTTTTTCTTTTATAATAATTAAAAAAGGAAATATTAATTAATTTATTTAAGAGAACTAGATTCTGGAGGCATTAATTTTCCCATAATGTAAGATTTTTCTAGTTCTGTGGGTGTTTTTAACAAGTTTAGAAATGCTGTTTTTGCGATCAACACTATTTTTTAGTAGGTAATAATTATTACAGTTTTTTGTATGAAAGCGGCCTGTCTGTTTTTAGCGGAACATAGAATTGATCACTGCACCCGAGAACACCAATGTCTATTTTTTCAAAAGTGTGGACTGGCGGCTTTCTGCATAACTACGTTGCTAAATATGAGGATTGTAATAATATTATCCTCGAATATATTTATGGATTTCCAGCGGATTCGAGCCTAAAAATAATGATTGGATTTCACAAGCACTAGAGGTATATTATATTAGTTCTGTGTGAAATATAAGTGGAGGCGGATTGTACATTATACATAAAGAAAATGATAGTAAACTTTTCCCATTACACTACAACTACAGTAAGGTGTAAGCAATAAGACGGGGTGAGGAATTATCGGCATTATTACACATTGTTATTTCTCCCAGTCAACCGAGGGCTGAAGTTTGTGATAGTTCTGTTATTTTTTACCAACACTAGAGGAAATTTGCTCTAAAATTACCAATGTTATAATTATACTTCAAAATGGCACAAACTTGTACTTATTCATCTCACTTGTCTAGAAGAGTACCTCAACAATGTTTTGAGTATGTCCAAATGTTTGTACACAGCTAATGTTAGTAATATAAATTAAAAAACAATTTTTTGAAAAAAATTCTGTTTCTTTATAAAAAAATATTTTTACGCTTTAAATTTAAGATGTTTCTATTCACTCATATCAAACACACACTCACCTTGTCCATAAACCCACCCACACACATATTCACATACCAACCTACCAAAACCACACTCCACTCACTTACCCACGCATCCTCACACACAAAAACACGCACACATGCACTTCTACATGTATTAATATCTAACTGGATTTTTATAATTGTATTTATGTGGAAAACTGATTTGGCCTTATTTTATGTTTTTTTTATAATGTTTATTTATTTATTTATGTTGTGTATATTTTTTTTGTATTGCTGTTGTTTTTCTGAATAAACTAAATCAAAATATATATTAGTTTATGACCACTTACCGACTTTTTATGTCTACCGGTTTCGGGACATACGATAAAACTATGTGTATAAAATTATGTGTAGGTACATATTTTTATTTTTTTAAATATTTGAAAAAACAAAAGAGTTTATTTGTATCTATGTGGAAATGTCTATAAAAGTAACAGATGAAATACATTGCATTTGGTTTACAAATGCAGTGCCTTATGCTTCACTAAAGGGAAATGATGAAGATGTATGAACAAATAAATAGTGTGTCGCTGAGTGCTCACCAGGTCGGGGGTGATGTCCTCGTGGGCCCCCATGTCCCCGAAGGCCGCGCGGCACTCGCCGGCGCCGTCCAGCACGGCCACGTAGCGCGCGGGCTCGGCCCCGGGGCGCGCCGCCCCCAGCAGCGCGGCCCCCGAGCCCAGCGCGCGCAGACAGCGCGCCAGGTTGGCCCCCACGCCGCCGCCCGCCCGCGTCACGCGCGCGCGGTGCGTGGACCCGTCCAGCTGGAAACGAAACATTATTTATTCATTTATTTAAGACTTCAATGCGGGCGCAGTCGGTCAGACGGCTGACTGTGAAACTGGCGCTGCGGGTTCGGTCACCAGGAAAAAATCAAATAATGTTTTTTTCTTAAATAGTCCGAGTGTTGTGGTGTATTTTTCCTTCCTTCCATCTCCTCATTTTCCCACCTGCGGACAGGCGTCTTAAATAGAGGCTTGGCGGGTAATTCCGTTAGAAAAATATACACGTGCATTTGCGGTCTTATTGCTAAAAGCAATATCTTATCTTACTTTATAGCGACGAGGCACATTTCAACTTAGCTGGCTTTGGAAATAAACCGAATAGCCGCTATTGGGGGCATTGGGGCCCTGAAACGACCACAACACCCTCGAATAGTTACTGTATAGTGCCAAGGCAGTATTGGTGCGGTTTTCATACTGCGCGGGGTTAATAAGGTTGGTCGATAGGCCAGTCGAATATATTGGTTAACAGGTTTAGAGTCTAGACTAGGATGATGCCAGGTTTTGATTAGGTCGATGCTAGGTTTTGGTCTTGAATAGGGTGGCGCAAAAATGCAAAATTACTACCTCGAGACACGGTCTGGTCTATCTTAATGATTGTTTAAATCTAGAAAGACTTACACCAAAAAAGTCCAGATCTTGCCTCGAGTACAATGCGACACAATCGGGACATGGGTGCTCGCAAGCCATAGTTTGCACTGTGCTGATCGAAGAACAGCACATTATTATTTCGCTACCGACGGTTTGGAACATTGAATGGCACTAGTACCAGTAACGATGGTACATCAATTAAGCCATTAGTAAATTAAACACGAATATAGAGGCCATGTTATTATTTCTGCGTTTTTGTAAACTTTAAATTTTCAACATTGACTCCATTTCTCCGTAAAAATAGTCTCCCCTCTCGAGGCCGACTATCCATGCTACTTTCCTCAGCAAGTGACGTTTCACCGTTCAATATGATATATCCGGCCCACATAGAAGGAAGACCAGATCACGGAGGCATATTCTAAAAGAGGACGAACAAGTGAACAATAAAGTGCTTTAACTGTGAACATATTATTAAAGTCGCTGGATGACCTGTTAACCAAACCAAAGGGTTTTAGGGACTTATTAATCATATAAATATGCCTGAAAGAGCTGGCATTTGCGCCACGGTAATTGGCGGCCACTTGATCGACCTCGTATTTTAAAAATATTGTTAAAAGCAATACATATCAATACAATCAAACAAAAATTATGAAATTGTGTTGCATTTCAAAGTTATTAAAAAGAAAACATCTGCCTGGAACATAGTTACAGATCAATTTTCCGACTGAGCTCTAACAATAATACTGATTTTTCTCTTACTGAAAAAAAGGTTCCTTAAAATTTTGTTATATAAAAAAGGAGACGATGAATTTAATATTTTGATAATAATTGTGTATAACTGACGGTAAAAGTTTATATGAGAAGTAAAAATCGTAAAATTTCACCAATAAACTAATTTTCTCGAGTGAAATGGCTTAAATTGGCATTCCTACTTTTGTCCGCGGGGACGACATGACGGCATGACGACTTGACGCTGGCGGGAGACGGAACCATATTTTTATGGCCATTATAAAATATTGTTTTACGAGCTCTCCAATAAATAATAATTGTCTCGATTCCGTTTGAAAATGCGAATTATTTAGAATCAAAGGCCGAGTTGAAACGGGTAGAATTGAGAACACATTTCTCGAGCTCGAGCGAAATCTCGCTTTTGAAATTCGACAAATAGGTTTTTAAACAAAACTAAATAAAAAACAACTTTGCTTTTAACCAATTACTTACTTTTATTTTTTTCGACCGACCGATTTCAAAGCTACACGAGCTTATCATCACGGTATAATTAACTACAAGTTATTTTATTATAATGAATAACCACATAGTAAGTGCTTGAAGCCAGTGGTGTAGTCGGGTCGGAGCGCACCGGAGCGGGGCTCCGGCACTTTTTATCTGAGCGGAACGGCGCGGCGCTTTGGCTCTGGCCAGGAACAAATAATACGTTTCAAAAATATATCTACTTAAGTCTCTTCAAACAGTTCGAAATAACAACAAATGTATTTATTGCCGATAACTCGCAAAAGTCTAAACATGTGCACCCTCTCCCCCCTCCCACTTCCCTCCCACTTCACCTTAGTGGTGGCGGTGCGCTCCGGTAATTTTTGATTCAGGACTACACCACTGCTTAAACCATAAATTTTATAGGTTTTTAAAGGATAGTTAACATAGAAGTATTACAGTAGAAATATTGCTTTCTATCTTTACCATGTTATATTTTGATTTTACTAATTTTACTAATGTTCGTCCGCTCCGAGGTGTAACGGTCAGCGTGTTTGCCTAGAGGTCTCGGGTTTGATTCCCGACATGCACTAGAAGATTTTCAGCCAAAAGTAAATAAAGTTTCTTTGGGAATAAACATGAAATTCTCTCAATAACACCCATAAAGTGATATCAATAATCATTATTAAATGTTTCCCTTAGGTGAAACAGAAATTATTTTGGAAAAATCCGTGGCGTGGATATGTAGACATAAAATCTATTTAAAAATTTTAATAAAAAAATAATTGCCGAATATTAAAGAAAATTGTAATAAATTATTATAGTATGTAATTTAGGCCTCTCCAAATTTCAGGTGGCTAAATGTAAGTGTATCTCGGCCTCTTGTTGTAGTGGTCAGCGCATTGCTTACCGTGCAAGAGGTCTAGGGTTCGATTCCCGATATGATTGACTTGAAATATGTATTTAAAAATATGTTTTTAAACTGTAATATGTCATATTCCCTGGACAGGCACCTGAAGCGTAAGACTGATCATCTTACCTTCGTGTAACAAAAATGAACCTAAACTGTATAACTCATACTTTATAGACACAACGGAAAATGATCATTAAGGCTATCTTATACCAACAATTCATTTATAAACTGGGTCAAAAATATAAATGTCAACGTTTTCTTTTCCTGATAAATTTTGATTTGCTCTCGTATTTGTTCCTAATTTCACTATCAAAACTAATTTAACATTTTTTTGTATAACATTTTTTTATCTTTTCTATTTCTTTTTGACGTACCAAAAATACTTGAATTGATTAATTTTAGAGTACCTGCTGTCAACACTAGGAGTACTTTATTGTTTCATTGCTCCAGTACTTCTTCCAACCAACAAAACAATTCATTGATACCGAGACTGCATAGGTTAGGTAACACTTATGGAACGGCTGCAGACATTCTGTCCAATTCTTTACTATCTTATAAGTCCACGATATCAAGTTTATTTGTAGCTGCTCGTCAAACTACTATTGATATGTTGGTATATAACCACTTACCGACTTTTCTATGTCTACCGGTTTCGAGACGTACCCGTCTCTTCGTCAGGACACCACTGATTAGGACCAACATGCACTGATTAAATTATGAAAATATTCTCTTGTTTGAGAATTAATGAAAAAAGTAGAGGGGATGGAGGGAGGAGATAAGCTTAATACGATGTTCCACTGTGATGGTCACCCTATAAAACCTATTAAGCTTATCCCCTCCCTCCATCCCCTCTATTTTTTTCATTAATTCTCAAACAAGAGAATATTTTCATAATTTAATCAGTGCATGTTTGTCCTAATCAGTGCATGCGCTTATTAAAATGCATGTCGTGTTGGTTTTATATTTTTGTGCAACAACTATGGTGAAGGTGTATAGTGGGTTTTGTATATTGGTTTGCATGTTGGTTTAATTGGTGTCCTGACGAAGAGACGAGTACGTTTAAAACCGGTAGACATAGAAAAAGTCGGTTAGTGGTTATATACAAATATTTAATAACATTTAGTAGAATGTTTGACCACAAAGTGAATGCTTTATATATTAATAATATATTATTGACAATTCAATTCAGAATAATAATTTATCAGAATAATCCAATGTCGTCCTGAATCCACAAACGAAACAAGCACGTATTTGCGTGTAACGAAGTAAAATCGAGACTTTTAAACTAAAAAATAATAATATGAAAACTTGGCCTAGAAACAAAGCCTTCGAACAATGAAAAACTCTTATCAATCGGAAACGGGCGGCAGTTTTATGTGTCCGCTAGTTGTGAATTGACCATAATAAAAAAGATTTCGCCAAATTTATTGGAGCTGATGAAGAAATATAGTCTTCATCATAAATACGGTATATTCAACTGCGAGGCCTCCAGTCGAGGGCAGAGGACCAGAGATATGTGGGGGACAGAAGGCTGGAGGAGACCAGAGAGAGCCTCCAGAGAGAGATCTCCGATCACATTTAGATTTTAATCGCCCCTTTGTTAGATCCGAGAAATCGTAAATTGCCAAAACATCCATTTTATTTTATGTGATTTTCAGCTAAAAGTCAATAAAGTTTCTTTGGGAATAAAGGTGAAATTTTCTCAATAACATTCATAAAGTGATATCAATAATCATTATTAAATGTTTCCCTTAGGTGAAGCAGAAATTATTTTTGAAAAATCCTTGGCGTTGGATATGTAGACATGAATTCTATTTCAAAATTTGAATAAAAAAATAACTGCCTGAATATTAAAGAAAATTGTAATAAATTATTATGGTATATAATTTGGGTCTTCAAATTTCAGGTAACTAAATGTAAGCGTATCTCGGCCTCGTCGTGTAGTGGTCAACGCGTTTGCCTACCATGCGAGAGGTCTGGGATTCGATTCCTGACATGGTTGGCATGAAATAATTATTTTAAAAGGATTTACACTAGAATATTTCATAGTCCCTGGACTGGCACATGAAGCCTAAGACTGATCATCTTACCTTCATGTAACAGAAATGATCAAGAAACAATGCAGTGCCCTATGCACCGTTAGGTGCGGAAAGGTAATGGCGATGATGATGAAATGTAAGTGACCTCGCAACCGGTCGACGTACGACTAAAAATTAAAGTGGGTTTTATAAGTTTGTTAAGTATTTTTTTTTTTATATAAAAAAAAAAATTACGTCGTTTAGTAACGCGATGGGATTCATAATTCATACGTATATTATTTACACTATGTTAAAAACATATTATTGTTCCTGAAAATTTCGAACTTAGCATAATTTAAGAATAATAATGGCTCTATATTTTAATTTTAGTACTCGTATAATAGAGCTATAGTAGATTTTTTTAAATAATTTTAAGTTGATTTTTTAAAAACAAACTCGCTGCGCCATTTATAGTGACATATTAAAAGAAAAGTGTTATATTTACAGCACTCGCAACGTTATCGCCCCCCGGCAGGGGTTATCGTCCACCTCCGCCCCTACAAACAGCCCCTCGGAGACCTTTCCAAGGACGTCCGACATGCAGTGGAGTCATTATGCCATAAACTCATCCACGACGAGTTATTACGATGATTGATTGATTTCCCTACGTCCTACTTTCATTCTGAGTCGAAATTGTGCGGAAGCCAATAAATCAAATATAATATATGCTAATCTTGAGATCATGATCTTTACTCTCACCCCCGTGGGTAAACATAATCGCTCCTTATTGAACGCTGAACAATTATTATTGCGAGTCGTAGCCTTAGAATTAAGAATAGTCCAGAAACGGCATACGCGCATCAAACAGAAGGCGACTAAACTACTCTTAAAGGAGCAGTTTTTCGTTTTGACCCATTAGTTTCTTTGTAGACGTCGCTCAATACGCAACTCCCGATTTGAATTCAACTATGGCCGTGTTGTGTCGTTTTAAAGTGTAGAAATACTGCTTGAATCTTAAAGAAATAGGATGAGATCACATTTCATGTGTAAGTAGCAAATGCATTACTTTAAAAAATCTATCTTTTTTCCATCTGTCAAATTGTAAAAAAAAAACAAAATGGACATTTTGTTAGTGTTGCCAGGGTAGTAAATTTTTTTACGCTACTTTGCTCATCTAATGAGAGAACTAATGAAAATTGGGCCTCTCGGATTAAACAACGCCGTGGTGGACATTTGACCGACATTATCTTTAGAACATAAAATATAATTTAACATGACATAAAAATATAAATTTTAAATAAAATAATATTTGTTTTATTTTTTAAGTTCAAAGTTCATAAATTAAATTACTTATTAAATGACCCTTTACTTATCTACTCTATTATTTCAATCAATGTTGCCGCATAAACTATAAAATTTTAGAGAAATTAACAAATTGCTTTTTAAAAAAATATAGTTATCTTACATTTGTTGTATGATTATATTTTTCGCGATCTGGCAATATTACGCGACGACTTTACACATGCGCGCGGCAAAGGTGGGGCAAAGTGGAGAGATTTTTGGACACAGTCCGATGTATTCAAATATGATTCTACGCTCCTTCTGGACTATTCTTAATTCTATGGTCGCAGCATGTATCGGTGAAAGTCTCAATAATTTGTTCAATTATGTGTCGGCGTGCTGCATTTTGTTATTTTTGGGTGTTTCTGTTTATTTCAGGGTGTTTTTCGCTTTAGCAATCGGCGCGGCTTTATGATTCATGATCATTATTAAGTATTTATTTATGACACATTATTCTACAGGCAATTTAAAAATAGACTTTTGACGTTTACACGCTCATGAAGTTTTGTAAATATTGACAGCTAAGTGTCAGAAACAAATGCCGTACTTGATTGTTGAAGTCGCCGCAATAGTTATGTGCCGCCGAAAAACCTCACTATCGATTGACAATATCGACTTTATATTGAATATCGAACTATATTATTTTACTTATAAATTTATTGCAAAAAAAATAATTTACATACTTAATAACAGGGAATCTATACAAAACCAATTAATGTAAAATGAAAACGGAGTGTTCTCTGTTTATGATAGTCTCTATCTAACATGGCACAGCCTGTTCTAAGATGGAGATTTTTTTATCTTTAGAGCGTAAGTAGTAATATACTAATAAAACAATAACATAAAAAAGAAAAATATATAATATAAAATATTGTGCGTAAATTTTATATTTTAAGCACTAATTTTATGGTAATTCATTATAATAAAACATATAAAACAACATTTTAATATTTTTTTCCACCTACCGGTTTCAAAGCAAAAAAGCTTCTTCGTCAAGGCGTACGTAACTAATGAATTATTTCTTATTTTATTTTATCCATGTTTACTTAATACTACTCGTGGAGCTAATAAATCAAGTCTTTTTAATAAAGACACCGGATCAAAAGTACTTCGTGTTTAAAATAAAATATTATAATTAGACAACTTGGAAATCTTGGAAATTAAAAAAGTGATTTATAAGAAAAAAATAATTATGACCAAATAAACAATATTTCTTTTAGTCCATTCTTGTCTAGTTTCGAAAATATGCATCTCAAATTACCATCCTTTTAGGAAAAAAAAACTTGATTTATCAGCTTCACGTGTAGTATTTAGTATGAATAAAATAAATAAGAAATAATTAATTGGTTACGTAAATCTTGAAGAAGAAGCTTGTTTGCTTTGAAACCGGTAGGTGGAAAAAATATGGTTAAAAACAGAGTTGTTTTATTTATTTTATTAACCAACAATATTTTGAGTTTGTCGAAATTTTTGTAGACAAGGACTGGATTCAACTCCCCGGGGAGCTGTTTATATTAACATATTACAACAGAGATGAAGAATTGAAGGAATATAGATGTTCAAATATGGGCAGAATGGTGAATGTTACACAGTGTGTAAAGTGGCCACTTAAACCAGCCATTGACAGGTCATAAGCTCTGTAGATGCCTAGACTTATATATTACCTTCTCTTAAATGTTCTTCATCTCTGTTGTAATATGTTATTTCATTAAATTATATAAGGAATTCGCCATACGAATTATTAAATTTAATCAACGATAATTTTGACGTCGACCTTATTTATGTGATAATTAAAAATAGCTGAACCTTAAAAAATAAGAAATACATGCGCGATGGTCACTTAAGACTTAAGACGAGCTATGGTCACAATATAGTAGGTCTCGCACTGTCCAGAGCTGTGAGAATAGATAGTGTTTTAGATGGTAAAATTATGATTAATGTGAGAGTTGACAGCAGCGACGACAGTTCAGTGGAGAGTGATAGTAGTGTGAGTGAATGTGATTGAAAAACATTATAGAAAAAAAAATAGTTTTATCATTCTTATTTATGGTAAACAGCGCCAGCGGCGTGAGCGTGGGCATGGGTTATCCGAGTCACGTTTTCATCGTATTACATGTGGTGTATGTTGTATGTGATCCATACTACGATTCAGTACGTTAAAAGATGACACTTCCGAGTTAATCTAAATAAAGCAATTATTACTTTAATAGAATTGTACAAATCTACATCTGTTAATATCATTGTTGTATCATAATTTTTGTGGGAGTCATATAATAACTTTATCTCTTGTAATATTTTGTTTTACATTGATTTATGTATTCCTGTTGAATGACCAAATTAAACTGCTTTTATGTTTTTTATTAACTTTATTTATTTTGAGTAAGTACCAAGCGTATCAAATCTTGTAGATAACGCAGCCTAAGTTGAAGCCATCACAATACTCACACAGATGTAAAACTTGTATACAGAGTGTTACTTTTCTGTAAAAATTATATTTTATTCAATTATTATTATTCACTATTTAAAAAAAAAAACTTATTTTATGTCCAACTTGTCGTTTATTGGTTAACGCGTTAGGGTTGCCGTGCATGAGGTTAACGTAAAATATTTATGTTAATTGATTTTTTACGGCAATATTTTTCGTGTTAATATGGAAATATTTCATATGTTTGTATTTCTATGAACAATATACGGTATTTTCAGTAAGAATTTTTTTCGAAAATGTGAAAAATATTATAAAACGAACAGAGATTACTAAGACCCGGATGGTTCGTGGGAATGCGGGTTTCCCCTTACATATTTCCAAATACACGACGCGTGAATTGAAGAATTATTTTTTCCAGAAGTACTTCAAATAAATAATAAAAGTTGATCCAGAGAATGCGCATCTTGAACATATAATTTAGAATATTTTACCGTTTTCGATTGTATATGTAATTTTTGGTACTTTTGAAATGATTTTTATCCTTTTCCATACTTTTTTAGCTTGTATTATGGATTTATAATTTCAGGAGGGAGGGAGGGTCCGATGTCTTGCAGGGTACCCGCTGGCACAGCGCGAGTTTAAACTGTGCAACTCGGTTATAAGCTTAGACTTTACCCTGTCTGCGTAATCTATAAGTGCAAAAGCACTACAATTAATGATATGAATCATACACGTATAAATAAATAAATATGCTTTTCATACTGTTTTAGCCTGACATATACTTTGTTAATTTTAAAAACTTTTTTATTTTTGTATTTTTTTTTAACATTTGCACTCTTATACTCCTTCAGCTTGTATGTACATACATATAATTTTGAAACTTTTTTATTTTTTGTTTTATCTATTGTATTATATATTTATCATTTTGAATCCGTTTCCATGCCTTGTATTATGTATATTTTATAATTTTTTGAAACTTTTTTGAAAAAAATAATTATAATAAAAAAATAACTATGTACCTATGCGTGGCCTCGACGAAAGTTAATTTACCTGTAAGTATGAGAACCCGTTTCTATTCACCTCATTTGATGGAAAATCATTCAAAATGGATAAATTGATATCAAAAATCGAAAGAAAAAAGACCGCCACAACACTATTGTGAGCTGTCAAAAGTATCTTCTTATATTGCCCGAACTGTAGGCTGTCGGGAGGTTCAATAATAATAATTATTATTATTGTGGATAACTTATATAGCGCCATTTTCGTAATATAATACTAATAAAATAATGTACTTTGTCACCACATGCTAAGAATTTATTCAAATGATTTAGAGAACAGTGGGTTTTAATTTTCTTCCGAAACATCACTTCACTCTCACAGTTTCGGATCTCTGCTGGGAGAGCATTCCATGCCGTAGGGCCTGCGACCGCAAATGCGCGTTCGCCAAATTTAGTGCGCTGTTTGCGTAGAGGTATAATAACTTTTTCTTTCGACGTTGATGTAGCTGATCTAAGCGTAAGACGTCTGTCAGCTACTTCATCTGGAATGCAGAGTTCCCTTTGATATTCTGGAGCAGAGTTGTGCAGTGACTTATACATAAGCCAACAGAGTTTGTATTCCACCTTCTGCGGTAAACGTAGCCAGTGTGATTCCCGAAGTAGTGGAGTGAAATGACTGAACTCGCTGCGGCATTCAATACAGACTCTAGGCGAGTCATTTCATTCATTGGTTTCCTACAAGAGTTCTGCTATCGTAAGTTGTCGGGCCCTCACGAGTTTAGGTACACATTACATATTACACATTACATATTATGTTGTGTAGTAGGTAGGCACTAGAGTTGGCATGGCCTTCGCAGCACCTTCCTTATCGGGTATAAATCTCTGTGCAGTTGCAGTATGCAGTATGCAGTGCCTACTGCCTACGTCGGCGCTATGAAGTTACATATTGCATAATATTTGTGAAGCCGGTAATTTTAGTGCAGTGCGAAGTGTAATTAATGTTCCCCATACATTAAAACAACGCGGGGATTGCGGCTTTTCAGCAGATCTACAATAAAGATTGCGATACTTTCTTTGATTTCATTCGGTCGGTACTCACATATTTGTATGTACATTTTAACACGAATCGTAGTGCCACAGGGGCGTATGCGACTTCCGTAATTCGGCGACTGACAGCATTCTTGAACCACCCATACGAATGCAGTCTATCGAAAACCAATCGAGTTTATCTCGAGTGTCCCAAAGCACTCTACATTGACAATCGAATGCGACACCGTAACTTTAGCTGTCAAACTTCTTTCTTGTAAAACGCTCGGCATTCGTGTTTGAATGACGAGTAGGTATTTTTTTTGTAATTTAAATTAAAGTTTACAACGCTGATTAATGGTATGATGACAACGTATAAACAAATGCGCAACAAATATAACTGTGCTTATTTTTAATCTATAATCAAATTAAGTTTCACTAGAAACATGATTTCAAAGTTGTTTTACGCTTGTCAATGTCAAAATACTTATTTGAGATATAATATTATACAATATGTTTTTAAAATATATTAAATAAATATGAAATATTTCTAATAACATGAACATGTGTGTTATGTCAAAGGCAAATAAAAATTATCACTGTTGCGGTGTCTCAGTAAAACATTTTCTTTTTTTTTTTCATAAGAAGTCTGACAACCAACAATAAAGGTTTACGTGTGGCAGGAGACCAGGAGAGCTATAGATAAATATGGATTTGTTAGTGTTGCCACTTTCTCATTCAACTTTGTAATTAAATTGTCGGAGAGTTTTCAAGAATAGCATTATGACAAAGCAATCGAGATGCCCAATCGACTATTGTCGAGTGGATGACAAAATGTCACATCTTTCCAGCATAAGGCTCCAGATTCATATCTTTGCACACATGACCCCAACAACGCACTACAAACCGATAATATAACCACAAGACCCTCGACACAAACAACACCACTGTTTGTCAAAGGGAATTTGAGTATTATGAAATTCAAATCTATAACCTATTTCCACCTTCCATTAACACGGTTACTAAGTTCATTATTCATTATTACATCACACCGTGTTACTAATGGTCCTTATTAGTTAGCTGCGCCACGTTCAATATGTTTATTATTTATTGCACATTTACTTGGTTGCTGCGTTAAATTTATCAACGAAATGCAACTAGGTGTTCACCATCTCGCAAGTTGGCTTCGTATCAACAAGCTCAGTCCCAACATTAAAAAATCTAACTACATTACATTTGGTGAAAAACGAAATATTTATCTCAATATCGCTCTTGGAAATGATTATCTTGAAAAGACTGACGTGACAAAAATTTGAGAATCTACATAGATTCACAGCTCACATGGATTCACCATTTTGATTATGTTAAGTCTAAAATCTCTTCAATCGCTGGTATAATGCATAGGTTTAGGGGAGTTCTTCCGATCTCACTACGCCGCGCAGTGTACTTTTCAATGATACACTGTCATTTGGTATACTTGTCGTGCATCTGGGGATTCGCCACAAAAAAGTGTGTTTCAGAAATACAAGTAATACAAAATAGAGCTATAAGAAACAGAAACGGTATACCAATGGAAACGCATGTCAAAGACATTTCAAAACTAACTGACATTCTCCCATTTTTGGTCATACCGTATTATGAGATTGTAAAAACGGTGCTTCAAGGTGTAAATAAAGACTCCCTCATTAATATTGGCTATACCTCCAATCGTGACGTCCACCAGTATAATACGCGACAGATTCAAAATATTCACGTACCTGGATCACGCGCGACAAGGCATGGTCTAAGGTCTCTGCTGTACCTCGCTTGTAGCGAGTACAACAGGCTACCGGAGTCCTATAGAACGCCAAAAAATGACTGTATTCATTTAAAAAATTACTACTTGAGGGGGTACGTGGAAGGTGAAATTCATTTTTAAGTTCGTCTTTTTCATCGGATATTTCTTTCTTACAATATGTGTATATTTAATATGAATTTTTATAATGAATTGTTTTAATTTCTTTGTATTATATACTTGCTTGCTATCTTATTTCAGTTTTATGTACATGTTATGACTTGTTACTATTGTATAATGTTATGTCATCCACAAGCTATACATGTTTCTTGTTTTGCAGTTTTGATTCTTAAGTAACAATCAAAAGTTAATTTATATAATAATGGCCAACAGTTCGAACCCAACCGACAGGTAATCCGTCAAAGAAAATTGAATACAACTGACCTGGGCAATCCCGAAGTCCTGGTCTGCATCCAATTCGTCTTCCTGGTCACTTCCTAGGAGATGGATTAACTGTTGATTCTGAATTTTAACACCTTCGCGATTATTTCGAAGATTTAAAAGGAGATTACAAAAACCCAGTGGCGTGCCCAATATGGCGAAATTTGCAATAATAATTTTTAATGTATTTCCGCCCGTGTGCAGTGACGGAAGACCAGGCGAGCCATCTGTCGACGCCCATTAAAACTACGTATTTGATTAACTAATCAAATACGTAGTCCTTTTCGGTTGACTTCATATTTTCTCAACAGATGTCACTGCCGTGACGAATTCGAACCGATGGCCATTACAACTATATTATTATTATTACCATACCTTTATGTAAATATTATTCTGTCCCAAAATGAGTTTGTTGTAACTCCTGGGAGTACAAAAAAAAATTGTATGATTTAATAAAAAAATTAAAAAAACTACCTACTGGGCCTTAGTGTGAATGTTGAAATTACTGTTGAAAATGATAGTTGATTACGGGCAATATGTCGGGGCCGCACTAGGCATTCATATAAAGTTTGAGTTTTTATCGAGTAGAAGTCGATTCAAATTTTACTCGAAAATAGTAATGATAACCTTGAAATCGCATTTAAAATGACGTGTCTAAATTTTAGGCAGCTACGACTCGCCATTTCGGAGATGTAACGGACAAACAAACAAACTCAACACAGGACTTTGGTTCCATGGAGTTGGGATTTATGTCTCAATAAATGTAACATAAGTTTATTGTGAATAAAATGAATAAATAAATAAAAAAATAAACACACACATGTATTTTCAGTTTTATAAAATAAATATAGGCGAATTATAGAAAAATAAATTGCATAAATACACAGGTACATATTCAAAAGTATTTCCAATGCAAATTAATATCCGTTTGGCAATTCTCGACCTGAGTAGGGGCCATTGTTTTGCCGCGAACTGTAGCTAACTTAATACCCAATAGTCATATAATGGTTCTCCTACGTTTGAGCTCCTCTATAGCTTGACGCATTATTACTCTGAGGCATATTTAGAATATCACGTTTCTGTAAGTTTTTTTTATCAACGCCATAATTATTTTTTTTATTCAACGAAATATACATATATTTACACAATTTGTGCCATATATAAATGTACAGTTGGCATATCATATTCTTCTATTCGACATTTATTGACGCTTTCTAGTAAATTGCGTAAATTAATTCATATAAATGGTGCATCGATTAACTATATGTACTCTTTTTTAATGAGAGCCCATTTATTATTTTCAAAGTATTTTATCTAATAACTCCAGCCATGCCTAATACGCTTAACTCACTGTAGCAAAACGTTCGCAGACTCGGAATCAAAACAGACAAATTTTACCAATCTATTTTGCGGAATGACTATGATGTCAAAGCAATGACAGAATATTGGTAAACGGAAAGCATTTTTGATAGATAACCTTTTCGATCAACGTTATGAAGTTTTTCGACGAGCTCCAGGTGGGCGGTGGGGGCGCACGTAGTGGCAGAGTGCTTGCAGCAGTCCGTCGTGAATTTTGTGCTAAGCAAGTACATTGTACCGATATCATCGATGAACTTGTGTGGGTTACTCTTCCTGGAAGAGTATCTGGTAAAAAATCACATTGTATGTACATATATCCCAAATGGGTCGACTCTCTTTTGTTTGCTTCATTATTTCTCGAACAGTTTTGCTGCGGATGATGTTACTAGTTATAAGCGATTTTATTATACCCAACTTGATTTGAAGTAAACGTATCGGCCACAATTACCTTTTCCCATCTCACTCGAGTATCGAAACAATTAGTAAAAACAAAAAATACCCGAGGTGGTACAGTACACTCCTTCCCTTATAAACGTAATTAAAGGAAATAGTAAGATGCACAAAAATGGAAACAAACTGTTTTATTATGATTATTATTAGGTTTAAAAAACAGATTGACTATTAACATTAATAAGTGTCAGCAAATGACTTTTTAGCGCAGTCGTTCTAAAAAACGAAACGATTCATATAAAATCAACGAGTCGATTATAAATAATTCATCTTCGGAAGTCCGTGACCTTGGCCTTGTACCCATTAATTAAATTAGCTACCCATTAATACTAAATGCACCCCTGTACAAGCATTACTACTACCCATTCTAGATTACGCTGATGTTTCCACGACTGATTTAAGCTGTGAGCAACTCGATAAACTTGAATGACTTCAGAATACATGCATAAGGTACATTTTTGGTCTTAGGAAATATGACCACATTTCTGATTATCGTAGGCAACTGAAATGGCTCAAAATTAGACAGACTATCACTCCCTCTCACTTCTGTTCAATGTACTTCATAGTCCTAACGCTCCTATATGTCTGCGTGGAAAATTTCAACGCTTATCAGTTCATGGTTTACCCCTTCGTTCATTAAAAAGACTATGCTTTCCATAATAAATAAATAATTTTGTATTGTGATTTGAAACGGCTTACTGTGAAACTGGTGTCGCGGGTTCGATTCCTGCCAGTTTAAAAAAAAATGGGTGTCGTGACGTATTTTCATAATTTCCTTACAAATTTTCTCCTTTCCCACCTGCTGACAAATTTATGAATTGAGGCTTAGCGGGTTATTCCCCTATAAAACAAAAAAAAATCGAAACGTCTGTCGATGTAGCTAGTACAGAAATAACGTATCTATTATTTTCTCTTTTCTTGTCTACGAAAAACAATACGTCTTATCTTCAACTCAATCTTTATTTTTACTCATATTGATTTAATTAGGCTACACACTTATTTTATATAATTTTTTGAAAGATGGTGGAGTTCTATAATTGAGGATATACGATATACGTATATGAAGAATGATACGAATGCTTATTTAAAAATGGTATGTATTTTGCGTATCCTTTTTGAACCTCCAAATAAAACAAAATTATACATCAGTGAGTGTACCAATGTACTGAAGGAATTTCGGCCCGGTTCTGAAAAATTAAATTCCCTTTAAGCTTTTGTACATAACATACATACTTGGCTTTAAATTTTCTTCCAATTATATTATTGTTTGATCGTACTTATTAAGGAATATTATGTAAAGAATTCGTGGGCGGGAGATACCTGTACTGCTCGGAGTAATGAAGTAACCGTTTCAAATAATCCTCATTGGGTTAAACGGCTTTGTGAATACTAACGACCCCATTATTCGAGGGAGGTCTTTAGAGAACGACTTGACTGAAAATAGTAAGGGGGAAATCGGGTAAGATGATCGAATAACTACGAATCCGAATGCGCAATTAACCCCTGATTTACATAGGTAGTTGTGATAATTAATGAATAATGATTATCGTCTTTGAAGGTTAGCAAAAGTCAATTTTTTACATTTATATATACGCCCAATGGGCATTTTTAAGGACATATTTAAACATAGGAAATTTTAGATTTTAGAAAGAGACAATAGTATATAGTAGACTTTGTGGGAGTGGAAGCGGGAAGAGGTGTTTGTAATTGAATTTGATTCGGTGATCGTTTGAAACTTGTTATCACAACTTGTTACAACAACTTGTTATCAAAGAAATCAAGACTGGTATGTTTGTTGGCAGACCTAAGAATTCTGGGCATAGGGGAATGAAAACCATAGTTAGTTCTATGGTTATCGCGTTATCGGTATGAAAGAGCAAGCTTTGTCTGAGGTCTCTAGTTGGGATATTTAATTTTATTGCGTTCGGGCGCATCAAAAAGTGAGTTGAGAATATTAAATAGGACTAGAAGGTCGGATTTATTTTGACTGTCTCGAAGAAAATATATATTTAAGCTAGTTTTCAACTCACTATACGTTTATTGGTTTATTTATTAGAAACATATTTTTACTATAAGTCGATCACAATTTTTGAAGACAAAACTTCTTTCCATACTTGGTTTTCGCACTTTGTCGAAGGATACAAACGAACGAATCGCTTAAAGCTCTCGCAAATCAGTAGCGGTCCATGTGATGATGAGACAAATCAATATGTTCATACACTGTTAAAACAGTAAAGGCGATTGCTGAAATAAACAAAAGGTCACCGAATGCCGAACACTGTCTTGCAGGAACGGAAGGTCTGTTGATGTCTGTCAATAGTTCGGCTTCTCCGGAATGAGTTTTCCGTGGTTCCTTAACAAGGCCACATACGGTTATCCCACAAGGTCCTGGCGCAATAGTTAGAGTAGTCAGAAGGAACGCAACTTGTGCAAATATAAGCCTCGTAAAAAATAAGCACGGGAAAAAATAAACAATTGTCTTAAAAAAAATCACAACAAAACAACGAGACGAGGAATTGTTGAGAGACTTAAATTAAGGCGATTGAATCAGGTGGAGGAGAACGCCGCAACCGTGTACATTAGACACAGTTCTAATAATATTATTTATCTTATATATTATCTATGTATACATGCCCAGTTATCTGTATTGTTCCCTTATAAGATAAATAATAAATCCTGGACTTGCACCTGAAGTGTGAGACTGATCACTTTACCTTCGATGTAACAAAAATAAATAAGACACGCTGCACCCGTTTAGTGAGTCCTATTGTTTCCCCAAGTGATGTTACCACCACTAGTTGGATTATTGCAGCGCGGTGCACTCAGCCAGCAGACGGAGACCGCCAGCAGTCTGGAGGGGGGCTCGCAGGGTGGAGCGGGGGGCCGGCCGGTGGGAGGGGCGAGCCAGTAAGCCGTCACGTGACCTGTCGTCGTTTTTCCGTAGGCACAAAAGGAAATATCGCCGACGTGAGAGCTTTTCCGATTGGAAAGGAATGCAGAGGTTTAGGCGGTGGATTGGGAATGAGCACGTACCGAAGGAATAAGTAACGATTTGTTCCAGATAGTCCTATATATTGAACTCGGAGAATTTCTAAATCAAATGCCTATTTCTCGAAATGCTAATAAACTCGAACGTGCGTGCGATGACTTTTTAGGGGCATTTGCGTATGGAGCTCGCGTAAGAAACACACTTTAAAACTTAAATAAATTAGGATCAGAGGGCGTATGTGTTTATGATAAAAGCCTATATTGTGAAGAATATCAAACTTATTGATACGAACTATCATTTGCACTTGAAAAATGTATTCAAAACATATTTCTGCCGGTTTACGCGTCATTTATTATAAATGAATATTTTGTTTTTGGAAAGTATTACTTGTCTTTTCTCGTTTTCTTTTTTCACATCCGACCCTAAGTGGAGCAAGCGAACGTCATTAGACGCCTCCGGGAGACATTTTCGTCAGCCAAACACTCTCGCCTCCCTCAGTTCCGCGGAATAAAGCCGAAATATCGTCATCGACGGTCTTCCAGTACGCGGACGGCGGCGGCGGGAGTCCGTAGGTGTGAAGAAGAAGCAACGCGGATTGAGGGTCGCTCGAGGCATCCGCAGCACGTATTACATACAACGTCGGCGTAACTGTACTTTGAAATTATTGCAATTATAAAACTAAGTTATCACTTTTTTTGAAAACCAGCAAAACACGGTGGCTCGAAATGGTACTTCATAACCAAAAGTCGCAGCGAGTTGATCGGCACACTGTTGTTGGTTTAATTCACGTCGAAAGTTATAGAAAATCATCGCACGAAAATGTCTACGATTTAGTTCCATTTTTTCAACAAAATTGTTCAAGTATCTGTAAACAACAAAAATACCACTCGTATGACAAAACGTTCTGAAAACGGGTACCATTAAAAAGAGCAATCTTTACGATGACAATGTCAGATTTGACATATTCACACTGGTGTTGCCATATCTTAAAACTTAAGTAGCAACCCTCGTATAAGCTAAAATATTTTTAAAAATCAATATGTGACAGTTTATTTCCGCACATGAAATTGAATATCAATTTAAACCTAATACCGTATTCTGAAAATGTTTCGTTAAAACAGTTTTTTTTTATAATTTTGCGAAAATGTTGATATTTCTGATCTGTTTTTAGTTTTAAAGTTTGACAGAATCATTGTTTCTCTAATTCTCTTCGTATCGAAATGCGATACAATTTATTTTATTATGTATCTGTTTAGCTGTCTGAAAAATGGGAGCGCGATTGACAGAAAATAAATTGAATAACAGTCGTATATTACTTCCACTTCCAAATCGAGTCAACACACACGTACTATAGCGTGAACTGTGTAGTGTGTACTGTGCAGAGTAGAGCCTGGCGTGCTCGCGTGTGCCAGCCACAAGGTACAGAAGATAAAAATCTAATCACTACAAGCACTTGCATTGCTATCCGACAGGATATTGACGTTCCATTAAAACACAAATACGCGTCCTGAGCTTCACACAGACAAAAGGGCATCAAAGTAGAGGAGGCCGAGGTAAGTTGACACAAGGAGGAAGTTGACACACGGCCCACGCGTGAAAAGTTGATACAATATTGCGTTCCTATTAGAAAAAGTCATTTTTTTATAAACAAGCTCTCTGAACAGAAACTTTTATTGTAGCACAGTATCATAATATATAATTAACTATCTTCAAAATCGGAATCATGTTTTGCCTACTTTAGTTTAAAGTAGTAAAGAGCTGACTCTTTTGAATGCCATTAAAGACTTCTATTTCTTTTGCCATCTTAACCAAGTATTCATTATTGATTCTCGACACATCGATTTCTCTAACATTGTGGAAATTAAAAATTATATTTGAATCACTTTTGTTATTATTAAAAATGTAATGAAAAAAAAAACATTGTTTTTAACCACTTATTACAAATTTAATCACCAACCAGTTTCGGAACTATACATCCTCCTTTATCGAGGTACATTGCGAATAGAGATTGAATGATACTTCGAGTGTCCACATTATAAACACTGAGACTGATTTAAACAAGTTCATTTAATATGTTTATTATTATTTATATCGCTCGCACTTTCCTTATGTATTTTTTGTGTACTCGCATTACTGTCAATGATTGTTTTGAATGTGTTTGTAACCCCTGTTTTCGAAAGCAAACGCTCGCTTTATTATATTATTATATACTCATATGTTTACTTACAATTTAACTTTATTTATCTACAACGCAAGTATCTACATCTTTATGTCTCTTTTATTCGCACATTTATTGCAAACTATATCCGCTCGCCCGCTCTAACACATTACATTAATTTTTTTCTGCTTAAACTACTTACCGGTAATCTTCGGAATCAATACTCGCATGTTTCTATTTTAATTTGTTTCATAATTATGTTAATTAATATTTACGATCTTTCTTATGGCTAACACCAACTTAAATATACTGTACCAGAATGTAAGGGGATTACGTTCTAAGACTACTATATTCCAACGTAATTTAAGCATATCTAGTTACGATATTATAGCTCTATGCGAAACGTGGATAAACGACAACATTTCCGATAGTGAACTATTTGACAGCCGCTATATGGTTTGGCGTCGCGATCGGGATTACACGGCAACGGGACAGTCGCGGGGCGGCGGTGTTCTCCTAGCGGTACGTAAAGAAATATCAGCTATTGCCCAGCCGACATTTAACTCCAGCGCTGAAGATCTGTGGCTAACGCTATCTCTTAATCTCGCAGGTACCCGCACGCGCACCAAACTACACTTATGTGTTCTATACCTATGTAAACAAAAATCAGGCAATTCCTTTTCCGACCAATTGATAAATTTTTTCTCTAAGTTAAATATGACAATTTCTAATAACCCGCTTGACAAATATTTGATAATAGGTGATTTCAACTTGAGCGGTATTAAGTGGCTTTCAACTGATAATGTTTCATACTTGCCTTCTAATGCTCAAAGTCACGATGAGTACCTACTTATCGATGAATTGAATACACATAACTTGTCGCAATTTAATGGAATTTTTAATAAGTACGGACGGATCCTAGATTTGGTAATTTCTAATGACATTGTTAATGTTAGTGAATGTATGGACCCATTGGTACCTATTGACCCGCATCATAATGCTCTCTTCATTAATGCTCAATTTATTGAACTTACTTACCTGAAGCCTGCACCGCTAACTAAATATCTGTTTAATAAAGCAAACTTTGATTCAATAAATAGTACAATCTCTAACATCGACTGGCATACTGAATTCTCAATTAGATCATTTGACGAATCCGTAAACTTTTTTTACAATACTTTTACAAATCTGAGAGATAAATTTGTACCCGCTGTTAAGACTTTGAACAGTTCATATCCTATATGGTACTCCCCCGCGCTAGTAAAAGCAATTAAAGAAAAGGATAAATACTTAAGAAAATATAAGACTTACGGCAATCACTCCAATCTAATAACTTTTAAATTATTACGTGATAGAATCAAACATCTTGAAAAGGATTGTCACGATTCTTACATTGCCTTCGTGGAAAAGTCCATCGAGGACTCACCTAAAAATTTCTGGTCGTATGTGAAGTCCAAATCCAAATCTAACTGTATTCCTAATAGTCTTGTATTAGGTAATATGCGAGTAAACACTGGTATTGAAATTTGCAACGCATTTTCTGAATATTTTCACTCCACTTTTCTAAATCCAGCTAGTATCCAATCGAGAAATTCCACTAATCCCTCATCTACCTCGTCTCATGTGTATACCTCAGATATTAATTCCATAGTGATTACCACAGACTATGTAAAAAATCTACTCTTAAAGCTAGATACTTCAAAATCAGCTGGACCTGATCACCTTCCCGCATGTTTTCTCATAAATTCTGCTAGTACTATATGTGTACCGATCACTTTGCTATTCAAAAGATCTCTCAAAGAATGCACAATCCCACATATTTGGAAATCCGCTTTTATAACACCAGTCCACAAGAAAGGGCCTAAAACCGACATTGCCAATTATAGACCAATTTCTAAACTGTGTATAGTGTCTAAAGTATTTGAAAGAATAATCTATAACCAACTATATTCCGCCATTAAAAACTCACTGAGTCCATCTCAACATGGTTTTCTAAAAGGGAGATCTACTGTGTCAAATTTAATCTTACTTAATGATTACCTTACTGATTCAATGGACGGTGGTCATCAGGTAGACGTTATTTACACCGATTACAGTAAATGCTTCGACCGAATCGATCACAAATTACTATTAAAAAAATTAACTAAAATCGGTATTAGAGGTGACCTCTTCAGATGGTTTTCATCTTATATAGACAACAGGTCGCAAGCGGTAGTGGTTAATAATTTTATTTCTAGTTGGGTACGGGTCCCCAGCGGGGTGCCTCAAGGGTCTCTTCTGGGACCTTTGCTCTTCATAATTTTTGTTAACGACATTGATAAATGCTTTACCTCTTCGCGCTTGCTTTGTTTTGCTGACGACATGAAAATTTTTGCAACAATCAAGACCCCAGCTGACGTCTTTGATCTGCAGTCAGATCTCGACCGTCTAGAGGATTACTGCAACTCCAACTGCTTGGACCTTAATCCTTCTAAGTGTTCAGTTATTACATTTAGTCGCAAAGTAAATTTTTTACGTACTAACTATGTGCTTAAGGGTCAAAACCTCCAACGCTCATTATGTGTAAAGGATCTAGGTGTCTTCCATGATAGTAAATTACTTTTTGACACCCATGTTGACAGCATCATAAAAAAGTCATCGCGTGCGCTTGGCTTTGTTATGCGTAGCTCTACGTCGTTCACTATGGCAAAGACACTTAAAATCCTTTACTGTACATTAGTGCGAAGCAACTTAGAATATGCATCACAAATATGGAATCCTATGTACAATGTGCAGATATCACGCATTGAAAATATTCAAAAAAAATTCGTAAAGTTCATGTGTTTCCGGTTGAAACTTGAGTTTAAATCTGACCAGTATATTCATATATGTAAAAAACACCACCTACTGCCTCTGCAAAAACGTCGTGAAATAGCGGATATAATTTATTTACTTAAAATTGCCTCTGGTTCAATTGACTGTCCTGAACTACTTTGCAAACTTTCTATCAATGTTCCTTCCAAAGTTTTAAGAAATAACCCTCTTCTTCACATACCTCTTGTTTCATCTAATTATAGGCAAAATTCATATTTATGGCGAACTTTTAATAATTTTAATGTAATTAATAAATCATTTAACATAGATTTATTTGAAAATAATCTTAATAACGTGCGGCGTTTGCTTTCGAAATAACTCGTAGTATTTTTTTCTTTTCTTTTAAATTTACATTTAATTACTATTCATTTTATGTTCGAGAATCTTTTTTAACTTACTGTGATGCTACTTGTGAAAACCTGTAATTGGCTTATTTGTTATTTGTTTTGTTATATAAATATATGATAATCATAGCTGTTGGTTATCCAAATAAATAAAATAAAATAAATAAAATAAAAATAAAATAAATATCTAAGCCATTCGAAAGCCCGAAAATTGCAATTACATTGTTTAAATAATTTGTTCGTAGTTTGCTTGAATTCAATTTTATAATATGGTCTCCTAATTATAATATTAATATAACGCGGATTAAATCGGTTCAACGTAAATTTTTAAAATCGTCGATATTTAGAATCTGTTCAAATACTTTCATAATCAACTATTATGATCGTCTAGAGTACTTTCATATCTTTAGTTTAGAATTCAGAAGGATTTTGGCTGGTTTGATATTCTTGCACAAACTGATATCTAAGTGTACAGATGCCCATGATATCCTTGCTCAGATAAACCTTAATGTACCTCGCAGTAACTTGCGCACCAATACTGTCTGCTGTGGGAAATTATAAAACTAACATCGGATTCTTTTCCCCTCTGCCAAGGATCCTAAGAACAGCGAACGAAATCTCACTAAACGGTACTGTCGATGTGTTTTTTTTTATTTTTTTTTACATTTTTTTTTTTTTTTTGCACCACAACAGGCCAGGAGGCCTAATTACAGTGGAGAATTACATTACAGAGCACCCAGGCTTGAGAAAAATCACATTTTTAATTTTTGTGTTCTCACCGGGAATCGAACCCGGAACCTTCCGTGCGTGAGTCAAGCGTCTTGACCACTACACCACGGGGGCCGCGGTGTTCCTACAGCAAAGGCAAGCATTCAAGAAGCAAGCGGTTTTGTCACTCCAGATTCGCAATGACACACTTACCATGTCCGCCTAGATTATGCCATAATTATACCTTTGTGAATTTAAAATTGTTTAGATTAAGTGTTACTTTATAATAATTACTCAATAATGCCAATCTGTTAGGGCTTTCATAAGCCCTAACAGATTGGCATTATTGGCTTGAAAAAAGACTGTTTCATAATAAAAATAAATTATATATTTGAAGCACTAACTTTGTGGTTATTCATTAAGTTGTTTTACTTATTTTATTCATCAAGTTGTTTTATTTATTTTATTATATTTTGTAATTTTACCAGTGTCTTATTCATATTATAGAGGTAATAAATCAAGTCTTTGTGTCAAGTAGCATTTTGTGTTTGTGGATAAAGTGGGAGGTGAAGTACGTTTTAACACGATCATTTACACTTGTTATAAAATTAGACAGGAGTGGATTATAGGAAATACTGTTTATTTTAAGAATAAGCTAAACCGGATTTACATTCAATTCTCAACTAAACTTCGATTCACAGGAGCACGTGTAGCTTCAAAACCAGTAAGTAATTAAATAAATATATTTTTTTAAATTTTAACAAATTATGGAAATCAGTTTAATCCCAGTCAGTAAAGAATTCACTTCTCTCTTTTCTCGATGCAACGAATTCTGGATTGCCTTCTTTCAGCACAAATATGCTAAGGCTATCAGATTACAGAAAGCTCCTTCAGGCAGCTTTTCTCGTTCGGCAACGAGCAACTGGCACCGCCAAGGAGACTCATGTCCTCAGATGCGGTGTGCGGAATGTGGTGGGCAAGCTGTTATTTTGTCCGAGAGTTCTCCCAACGAAAAAGGAAATATTTTACAGTATTTTGTATTTTTTTTCTTTTTGTTGTTATTTACCCCTTGCTTCCCCGATGCTGTACATCGAAGCAATATAAAGCCTAACGAACGGTGGAAAAAATCGATTTCTACTTTGAAAAGTGCTTTCAATTTCGCGCTCAAACTAAACATAAATGGCGCAAAACGGAATCCGCTTTACAGCCATTTTTAGAGAGTAATTCATTTTTCGATACATAGAAAGTGAGTTGAGTCCCGAGTCCTGCGTCCTGCCGCGGAAACGAAGGATTTAATATTTTCAGAGGTCCACTGTATGCAATAAAGCTTTACTTTACTATATAGAGGTGCGCACGGCTGTATTCGTAGATTGTATTATGACTATGACTGATTCTGTATTCGACTGAGTTTCTTCAGTCCAGGGTATGCTTGGCTACAAAAGTTTGGAAGGGATGTGTATTTGACTACACATTTTTATCGATTGTTACGCGGTATGGTCGATAATCCCGAGAATAATAACCTAAGACAGCGTCAGCATAGATTGTTTCATATTTCAATATACATGACTAAATGCCTGTTGGAAGGGCTACCCCTACGCTGAACAACATCGCTCTGGATGTTGATCTGTTCCATGTATCCGAAGGGGTTTTTCGGGGCAGGATTCTCCTACCACTTTGGCAAGAGTCGGCTAAACTAATTTACCTACTAGACAACTTCTGAAAACAATTTTCCAATTTTTATACTTCTTCTTTTACTAGTTAGTTAATTCAACAATGTTTCAGCGTGTCCAAAGCCGGATGAATCTCACCCACAAGATAAAGGTTTCAGCTATTTTACTCCACAAAAGTCGACAGATGGAAGGGTTGAGGAAATGGGGATATTTAAACATAGGCAGAATGATGAATGTTACACAGTGTGTAAAGTTGCCACTTAAACCAGCCAATGACAGGTCATCAGCCCTGTAAATGCCTAGAATTACATACTCCCTCCTCAAAAATATTTCCCTTCCAACAGGAAGGGAAACAGTAACATCAACAAATTTAGATCTAAAATCCAGCCAGTCTGGAAACATTTTGATATACTCAAAACAGTGTTGAGGATAAATATTTTTCTTATCAAAATCCAACATAGTTATAAAAATTTTACTTTCCAAATCCGATGTGGAAATGTGCATTTGAAGATTATAAAAAATACGTTTATAAAAAATAAAAGAGGTATATCAAGTCTTGTATCCTATGTAGACTAGTGTGCCATCACAGCCTCACAAAGGTTAATACTCTAGATTGAATATCAAAATATGTTTTAAGCGTTTATTTGAAACATTACGATAATTTTCCATCAATCGATGGGAATATTTGATCGAACTTTGCCAAAGGAAGTTTCATTTAAGTTTCATATTTCTAAAATAAAATAAGTATGATATTCTGCCCCACAACTTCGGCAGAACATAATCGAGAAGGTATTCTGTTTCCATGTTTTGCCATGGAAATCAAAGTATTCTGCTCGTACTTTATTACACGGAATATTGAATCACGGAAGGAATAAAACATTCGTGCGCGGAATGTGCGGTGACTTTTTATTTATAAAATAAATATAAAAATGTTGTATATAAATTCAGTTACATTAATCAAAGTATAAAACGGATTGTATTTTTTATTTAATGAAAATAGAAAGCGGGTAATTCAATATTTATAAGCAAATGTTAACAAATTAGTTTCTTTAGTGATTTTTATTACTTTAAGGTCGACAGTTTCAAATGCAGCCTATAAAACGCCTGCATTACACCTATTCTCATCTACGGATGCGAATCGTTGCACCTCACCTAATGCCCAAAACAGAAAAATACTGAGTTTTGAGATTAGGTGGTTTGACTTTGTAAGAAATTAAGTAATAAAAGAACGGACGCTGCAATCTCCGGTGACAACTGTCATCGAGCGGAGGCGATACGATCGGCTGAGCCATATACTACATGTGGCTCCTGAGAGCCTTAACCACGCTTGCCTTACGTACAAGGCATCAGGTTCTCGACGTCTTAGACGTCCGCTGCTGACTATTCGTCGGCAGTTTATGTCAGAACCAGGGGACGCGAACCTGACTCGGGGGCGCACAGGAGCTGTCAGCCGGAAAAGATTCACGGAGGCTCTTTGTGGACAGCATATACTCCACCTAGGGAGCGGACACGGAATGATGATGATGATGATGAGGGATATTTTTAGAAACAAAAAGATAATGAATGATCCAAATCACTTTGCGTATGTTACTAAAGAGAATAAAGTCTATAAATTAATGATCTAGGCGCAATTTTCGAGTCACCATTGTTTTTTTTAAATTTGACATCACAACAGGCCAGGAGGCCCAAGACTGTGGTGAATTATAGTACCGAGCTCCCGAGCCTGAGAAAAATCACAGTTAGTTTTGTGTCCTCACCGGGAATCGAACGCGGAACCTACCGTGCTTCAAGCGCCTAAACCACTACATCACGGAGGTCGCCAAATCGCGATCATACTGTTAATATAACAAACAAAGCGAACAGACTGTTGGGTTTTTTTTCTTTAGTTTCTTTTAAAAAAATTGAAATTAAAGATTTAAGTCTCACCCGTCTTTTGATGTTGGGAGGCTGGGCATCTAGGCACGAAATATTACTATAACATTTATTTTTCTAACATAAATTTTCGAACTAATGCTAACATAGACATAGACTTATGACATAAAAAATGTTTTAAATATTGTAAATTCATCTCCTTTGCTGATATGAAAATTTACGCCTGCATTAAATCTCACACTGACTGTGCGAAAATGCAAGAAGATTTCGACAGACTTTTTCAGTATTGTAAACAAAATTTACTGGAATTAAATATAAGTAAATGTCACTTATTTTGTATTTTGAGCAAACAAACGATGATCAGCTTTCATTACTCTTTCAATAACACCCCTATCTCTATAACAGATAGCCAAATTCGCGACTTAAGTGTTTTTGTCGATACGAAACTAATGTTAAATATTCATATTGAATCAGTCTTGAAAAAACCATACAAAATTGTCGGACTTATCATGCGGGTAGGTGAAAACAAATTTTTTGGTGCGTGCATGAGTGTCCTACACTTATATATACAAAGAAATTGTCAATATTTGTGTACATACTGTTTGTTTACCCAATAAAATAAATTAAAACATAGTATAAAATTAAACCGGTCACTGGATAATCCAAATTTGTGGATTAAAGTATCACTCGTCTTTTATTTATATAATAAATTACAACGAACTTCCATCAAGAATTTTCACTTAGAAACTTAAATGTTTTAAAATTAAAATCAGCCTTAATGCGAGTTTTGTTTTGTTTGGAAATTTTTTTTGATCATCGAGTATTTTCGTCTGAGCAGACATCTCCAAGAATATGCTACATTTTTCCATCCAGCAATTCAATCAAAAAATATATACAAAAAATAACAATCAGCGTAAATACATTTTGTATTTATTTATTTATTCATATTTTTCGCTTACAAACTATAAATTAATAATAAAAATAATGTGACCTCACTGGGGTTTCCCGTGCCGAGGACACTTAACAATTTAGATTTTTTTTGATTACATTTGAGAATAAACAAAGAAGACTCACTTAAAAAACAAACATAATTAAACAAATATTCAGACAGTTTTAAAAACAAGGTATTTAAATACATCTATATTATTTATATTACAAAACACTACAAAACACACAATGAAAACAACAAAAACCTAGCAATAGCCATACAGTTGTGGAGTATAATACAGTCATTTTGTTTACATACATACGTGTTTGGCCTACAGACCTACATTCACGGAATATTTCAAAAGCACGCCATGTTTACTGGAACGGAACATCCCTTAAGGTTTTAATATATATATGATCTATCCCATCCCTGCCCTGCATCCATCACACTACCTCCCTGTGTTATATAATATACAATTTGGAGGTTAAGGGTTGTTGGATATTCTCTAAAGCGATAAAAGAAAATAGTTTTGAAAAACATTGATGCTTGATATAGGATTATGCGAATGATATTCTAAATATAAGTGGTTGCGAAGTAAAACCGATCAAGTTCTATAATTTATTTTATATTTGCTGCTGTTGATTGATTATTCGTAAACCGTGTGTTATTTTAATTTAATTAAGGTTTAAATTAATTTTTTTTTAAAACGGACGGTCTCAGAAACGTAATTAAAGATTAGTTGAAAAACTAATCTTTAATTACGTTTCTTACTTAAAACGGACGGTCTCAGAAACGTAATTAAAGATTAGTTTTTCAACATGTCAACAGTCGCATTATTTTTTAATAAAAAAAACATTTCTTATTATTTACGCAAACATTTTTATTTTGGGGGCCATTTTGAACAAGTTGTAAACTACTCACTTAATCGAGTTGTGGCAGAGTGGGATTAGAACCCCGGACTTTTCAATCAGTGAGTCCACAATTTGGTTCATTTGTAGTTAATAATTTTAGGGTAAAATATTAATTTATAATACTCCATTGTTTTGTTTTACTTTAGTAATAACACGCCACGATATTTGTCGGCCTCGTGGTGTAATGGTCAGCGCATTTGTCTACCATTAAAGAGGTCTCGGGTTCGATTTCCGATATCGTTGATAAGAAATATTATTTAAAAAGGGGTTTTTACACTAGAATTACTGGTACCTGAAGCGTAAGACTGATCACCTTACCTTCATCTAACAAAAAATATCAAGGTACGCTGCGATTGGTGTACCAATGCAGTGCCCTATGCACCATTAGGTGCAGGAAGGAGATGATGATGAATAACACGCCACTTGCTAATAAAGTAGCCCATACGGACAAAAAGCATTTCATGATTTTCAATCACGAAGCTAGAGACAGTTTTCAGCAATACAACAGGCCGAGAATTGCAAGCGCGAACTGAAACCGTTCGTTACTCGTTTGTTGTTAAAATACAAACCGAAACAAAAATTTGGAATGATTTTTCTATGCAATATATGTAATGCAAGTTATGTACAGGATGTTTTTAAAAATAAAAAAATGTGTTAGAAAAATCGTAAACGCCGATTACTTTGCAACACGTGGGCTAATTTTTATTAGATTAAATTTATTACCAGTGACGGGCATTTGTTAAATGGAACTTAGCCTTACTGTCAAATCAAGACCTGAATATTTTAGTACAAAAGAAAAAAGGCGCTTTCATCACCACTTATAAAAGTAAATTAAACATTTAAATACGAAACAATCATTTGTACAAAGAGGGAAATTATAATAAACTTCCCAAAAAATAAAATAAATAAATTGTATTAAAATATTTTCAAGAGTGTTAAAAGTGTTTCTAATAAATAAATGTTCCTATCGTATAAATTCATATTTGGAAGATGTAATTGAATAAATTAAAATGCATTATTTAAATTTATTTCAACAGAGAGGGAAAACATTTTTTAGAAGGGAATACAAAAGTCAACAGATGGAAGAGTTGAGGATATGTGGATGTTTAAACATGGGCAGAATGGTGAATGTTACACAGTGTGTAAAGTGGCCACTTAAACCAGCAAATGGCAGGTCATAAGCCCTGTAAATGCCTAGATTTCCATATTCCCTTCTCAAAAATGTTTTCCCTCTCTGTTGAAATAAATTTAAATATGAACAACTCCCTAGGGAGGAAATCCAGCCAGTCTGCAAGCATTTGGACATAATCAAACATTGTTAAAATGCATTAACTGTTAATGTCAGCAATAGACACCATGACTAATAAAATGATTTTCCCAATTGTATATTCCTTACTTTTTATTTATTTACTTTATTATTTCATTTAAAAAAAACAATTCTATTTTTATTTTTTATTATTGTTGTATTTTTTATTTGTTTTTGGTCAGACTGTAAGAAACTGTTCATTTTTCAATTTTCTATTCTATTTATTCATATATATGTACATTACAAAATGGAATATCTTAATTCATACATATAGAAATAATTAAAATAATAAGGTAACATTAGGTTTATATAAAATAATACATCAGTATACACAAAACAGTTTGTCAATGCTTCTTTCTTTTTTCTTTAAATGTTTTAAACTACTCTTTTATTGTAATATTTAAACCTTATAAATTGTATACATGGACAATGTCCGTTAATAAATAAATAAATAAATAAATAAATAAAATATCCAGAGAATAATATGTTTTAAAAGTAATAGAATCTTGTAACGAAAAACTCCCCCAGAGACGTGAAAAATGACTATGTCCAAAGTAATATTGCTCAACATAGAGATAGCCTTGATAGTTGGTTCTGTATATTGAAATGTGAAACAGTATATGCTGACGCTGTAATGTCGACGCTGTAATGTTGCTGTTAATGGCAAATAAGTCCGCCATATTATCGTGTATACATGTCGTTGCCAAATAGTTAAATCAGCCACTCAACTGAGCCGTCAGGGGGTTCATATAATGTCGGCATTCACCCGAATGGCTAGCCCGTTGGATGAATGAATTAAGATAACTCAACGTTCAAAATGTTAGCTGGTTGTAAGCTAGTCCTTTGAAAACGGCCGAATCAAAAGGTTACTGACCTAACCTAACCTAAACACGGGCGAAAACGTCAAAAAATGATTTAGCTTCTGGAAAAATAAAAAATCCGACGAAAAGTGTAGGAGAATATTTTTGGTTAATAATATGAAAAACATTATAAAGCCAATGAAATTATAAATAAATATGTATATTATTATTTATTCTTAATTTTCATCGATTTTGCCGTACTCAATTTTCATATAAATTTGTATGGAGTGAATCGAGTAAATAATTGTTTTCTGTCGAGTCTTTAAAAATTTAGTCTGAAATGAACATAGGAACCGGACGGATACGCGTAGTAATAGTTGAGATATTGTCGATACATCTACCGACGAAAAACGTGTTTTTTTGCATCGTATAAAACACCCAATTCATGTGTGCTCACTATCCTACTTCCTCTCCTTAATTGACTTACGTAAGAATTCTTCAGAACCAACATTGTCGCGATAAAAATTAAAATATTTCGTCAAAGAATAGCGCTGAAAACATCGTAATAATCCACGAATAATCGAAATAATTTGGTGATCGATTATTCCGTTAGTTATCCGAATATTCGTGCCCCCTCCCCCTCGCCGCGCAACCCCTCGCGGAACAACCGCCCGCCTTCCCGCGCCGGGAGCCCAAGGCCGCCAATCGGAATTCCATCAAACCTCAGGTATTAGGAATCTATTTGCATTTTGCCTCCCTTCCCGGAGATAAAGAAGAGTAAATTCGAGTTAAGGAACCCAGCGCCATATTGGAGTGCGATCGATTCTACATCCAACAGTATTTTGACGCGGGACGTTTTCAACATTGAAGATTTTATTTTCCATTGTTGCTAAATCGAAATGGTATTACAAATCTATCAGTTTTGAACTGCGAGTTGTCAAAAGGTAATAGTGCGTCTTCCCGTTATTGTTCTGAGATTGATAGTGTTTTTATAAAGAAAGGTGTGGTAAGTGTTTTATTTGATGCTATTTCTTACGCATTTTTTTGAATATATCCATATTCTAATGTGTTAGGGTGTTTTATAATGTAACGAAATTTGAGTATTATTTTTACTGGGTTAGTAGTGGTCATTCACTGGTGATTCTGCTATTTTTTTAGGGTAATATTAATTAGAATTGTAATACTCGTATTTCAATAAAAAAATAAAAGTACTTGGTAAAAAAAATGTGTTTTTTATTGTTTTCTTTTATTTTGTACGCTTAAATAGTGAAATTTATACTTTTAATGAGGATTTCACTAAAAGCTAAATCTTAAAAGGTCATTTATTGGTGCTTTGACCCTATGATACATAAAAATATTTGATAAAAAGTTGTGGCCTAATTTGATAGTCTATTAAAAAAATATATAAGAAAAAACTACCGAATTCATTATTAATTCCTCATTATTAAAGGTATTTATTGTCTGTGTCCGGGCGGATGAAAAATATAGTTATGTGTGTTCAATAGAACCAGAATTATGGACGAGTGTGTTTAACTAGAGTGAAGGAACGTCTACTTAGTAGTGTAGTGGTTGGCGCATACCCCTACCATAGTTGAGGTACCGGGTTCAATTTCCGGTAGGTTGTCACGAAATATTTGTTTTTAAAGGATAATGATATGGAATTCTATATTTGAATTAACATATCACAACAGAGATGGAGAACATTTAAGAGAAGGATATATGAAACTCAAGGCATCTACTGGCATTATGACCTGTCATTGGCTGGTTTTAGTGGTCACATTACAAGCTAAGTAACATAATAAGTTCCATATTTCCTTCTCCATTTCTGTTGCTGTATGGGTGAAATCTAATCTTTGTTTACACACATTTGGACTCTCCAAATTTTCATTCAAATTGATTTGTTTATATATAGGCGCAATGGGCATTTTTAAGGACATATTTATACATAGAAAATTGTCATAAAGAAAAGTAGAAAGACACAATGGTATAATAGTAGACTCGGTGGGAGTGGAAGCGGGAGAGAGGTGTTTATTATTGAATTTGATTCGGTGATCGTTTGAAAGAAGACAACTTGTTATCAAAGAAAGAAAGATTTATTTAAATCTTCGAGCAAAAAGAACAAGCGCTTTAGCGGACTGATTGCTATAAGCAACGTGTTCTAGCCAACCGAAAAATAGGCTGGTCAAAAAATATCAAAATATGCATATTATATGAAAAAACCTAATAAATTAAAAATAACAGATGCATTTTCAAGTTATTAAAAGTACACATCGAAGCGAAGGGATTATATTACGGGATTAAACTCAAATAAATACCAAATCAAGTAAAAAATGCTCACTTGAACATGATTTTTGTATAACTTTTGACAATTACCAATGTATGCTTAACTTTCATCTGAATTTATCTACCGGGGTATTACAAAGACGGCTCTTTTAACATCTCGATAAGTATTCTCAGGAAGATATTAAAACAGATAACAAAAATATAATACTTAAATTTTTTTTTTATGGTGGCAATGTTTTAACGGCTAGATGCTCTTTAATGTTAACGGGGCAGCATCTAGCCAGTCTAGCCATTAGATCAAGCCGTTTTTTTTCAAAACTGACAATTATGTCAGAATTTAAAAATATAAACACCAACTTTTTCAAATAAGTTACCACGCATTATATACATCACTCCACCACCACCGTTTTTCTCTGTCTTATGGTGATCGTATGAATTAGACTCCAAAATTGACTTATTTCAATCTCATATTTTAAAAGGCTTTAAATAAAAACTGGCTACGAAACGATTAAAAAATTTAATAAATTGTAATTAAAGCCAAAACCAGCTGCCCAGTGGAACCAGCTCAGCCGCCCATGAAAGATAAGCATTAAGAAAAAAGTAAAATGAAGGGAAGTTCGGGTTCTAAGGATACATAGTATTGTTGATTAAATGTTTAACCTTACACAATCTACTGATGCTGGTACAAATCCGGACGCAGTTTGTAGTTTCACCACACAAACAGTTCGTATATTTAGTTCTTCCTGTTTGTGGAAAGTCTTTGACGTGTGAAGACGTAAAGAGGTTGTATATTTTTTTATTTATATAACTGTTGTAATTGGCTTAGGCCGCATATATTACAAATAAATAAATAAATATCCTTAATCATATATTGAACCGGTGTTTTTCCACCTTTTGAATACTCGACCCCTTAAACATTAAAAAAAATCTGACGACCCTCAGGTGCTCAATCACAGATGTCGATTACGATGTTTATCACGTCGATAAAAAGTCCTTAATCAAAACCAATCCATAAGAATTTTTTATCACATCGGTAATTACCGGCAAGTGCGGCCATTGTGATTGAGCTGCATGACCGTAATTTTATCATATGTTGTACTATGTTTATTTTGTATTGCACATTTACAAACTGTGTTAAATTTATTGCTACCTACTGACCCCTAGTGAAAATGTCGTAATAATTATCCGAACATTAAGGTTGGAAGAATCCCGGTACAAGGTATCGAGATATAATGTATAGAGATAGCGCTCCATACGAATCCGAGCAAAAAGTCGTCCCCAAAGGAAAGGAAATGACCAGCGAAGGGAGCAAGTGTCGTCACGTCATATCACGTTGACTTTGACAAGCAAAACAATTAGTGTAGTAGAAAACACGGACTGTTTACATCGGTCTACTCTTAGTTCTATTCAGTATGTCGCTCCCTTTCGCATATGCGTCACCTTCGTTTATCGTTTCGCCATACGCCCGAAGTCCGTTCTATCATACAGATGCCAACTGGCCGCAAGTTGAGGGAACATATCTCGAACGCTCATGTTTACTCGAGTTATGTTATTAAATGGTTATTATTATTTTATAAAGTAAACGGATTAATTTGTGTTGGGGTTCTGGTTCTACCGATCGGACTTTTTTCTTCCTGTTTACTAATTAGCTAATGAACTAACATACCCTATCGCCGTCAGAATTGGGAAAATTTGATTGCGGGTGACAAACGAAATGACTGTATATATTTAATAGATTTGAGTTTTTCTACTGGCACTTCTTGGTGGAACCGCATTTTAATTATAATAATAAAAATACGTATATAGTTTTATCCCACCTGTATTTATAAATTTTTACCAGTGACCGGGTTTCTTTCGGGAGACTAAACAAATTTCTATGTTATATGTAATCCTTTACCACTCCTTATGAATTTCTTTCTTTTCCTTTCCACTATATCCTTGTTTTGTCCATATTTATCTTATTTTAATATATAGTATATTTATTATTTATACAGTTTAAACTTCAAGCCGTCGTCGCTTTATTACAGTATTATTTAGTGAATACATATAATTGGATGGCAGGCCCTACTATGTATACATTTTATATAGTTTTTTTTTTTTAATATTCATTTAACCTGTACATCTGTTTGTATTCGAAATAAATAAATAAAAAAATATATAAGTGCAAGCAGGGGTTGTAAATCATGATTTTATATAATTATGGAAATAAAAGCGTTAATATTAAAATAATTTAAGTATAAGGTAAACACAATTGTATGAATTTAAGTTTTGTTTGAATGTATAAAATAAAAACAGGTGTAAATTATAAAATTTTATAAAATCATTTTTGAAATGTGCGGATCTGAAGAGGCCACAGGACCTTTAAAACGGATCGGATAAGTGGGTGGGGCGAGGCTTTCAATGTATTGAGGTTCGGTGGCAAAGTAAATAAAGATATTGCAAAGCAACGCCACAAGTCTGAAAACCAGCAAAAAACGCAATATCCGAGCGTCCATCTGCTATCTGGCGAGTGGCGCGATCAATCAAACTACTCGTAACGTGTCGCATTGCCTAGAGGAACGCTCCCCATTTCAGAGTGATCGATGGAACTTATATTTTAAATTGTCTATGCATAACGAGAGGTTGGACGAGTTGGCAAAGGAGGCGGTCCATTCCGGGGATCCTGCCTATAGTAATTTCCTACCACTAGGTGATCTCCTCGTTATGACAAAGGAGAAGCAACTTCGCACATGGCAAGAATATTGGGTAGCCTCTTCCCAAGCCAAGGGAAGACACCTTTTCCAATTGAAACCAAATGTAACAGAAAAGCCTCGGTTCTCCAAAGTGATTCTGAACAAATTTGAGACATCTTCTGTATGCAGAATGCGCATTGGACATTGTTGTAATAGTTCTCATTTGTTTAGAATCCATGTCCGGGACTATGCGAATGTCAGCTTGAGGAGCAAGATCCAAAACAGAAACCAATACGTCTCCTACGGTCTATTCGCGTCAGAGTGTTTCCATATTTTCTCGGGTGTCCCGCAAGGCTCTAACCTGGGTCCATTGTTGTTCTCAATTTTCATTAATAATATTAAAAATGTAATTTTGAACTCGCGTTTTCTGTTGTTTGCGGATGACTTAAAACTGTTCTTAAAGGTGACAACTTCTGACGATTTTCGTCTTCTCCAAGCGGATATATCTAATATATCTGAATAGGGAAGGCTTAACAAACTTGGGTTTAATGTTTCCAAGTGTTCGGTCACGTCCTTCACTAGGGCCCAAAAAACTATTTTTTTCGCTACAAAATGAATGACCAGAATCTGATACGAACATCGAATGTTAAGGATCTGGGCGTTAGATTTGTAAGCACTCTGACATTTCATGAACACATAGAGACAATCAGTGGTAATGCATTGAAGATGTTAGGATTTGTTCTGCGTACTGCCAGGGTTTTCGAAAATACCCGCGTACTGAGAACTCTTTACAACTCCTTGGTGCGAAGTAGACTCGAGAGTGGCTCGATGATTTGGGGGCCACATGAACTGAAGTACTCTCTTATGATAGAGAAAATCCAAAATAAGTTTCTGAGATATCTCTACATGAGAGAGTGCGGGTATTATCCTTGGCTCTACCCGACCGAGTTTCTCCAGGGTATGCTTGGCTACAACAGTTTAGAGACTAGAAGGAATGTGTATTTGACCACACATTTTTATCGACTGTTGCGCGGTGTAATCGATAATTCTGAAATTATGATGAGCATTGGTTTGTATGTTCCTGATAATTACCTAAGACAGCGTCAGCATAGATTGTTTCATATTCCGATATTCAGGAACAACCTGCCTATGGTTATGCCTGTTGGAAGGGCTACCGCTATGCTGAACAACATCGCTCTGGATATTGATATGTTCCATGTATCCGAAGGGGTTTTCCGGAGCAGGATTCTTCGACTACTTTGACATGAGTCTGTTTCGTGATTTTTTTTTTCTTTTTTATAATATGTACGTATTGAATATGTTTTTGTAATGTATATGTTATATTTAAAATAAATAAATTGAAATGAAATTGAATTGAATTGAATAAATCATGTTTTCTTTGGATGCTCCAAAAATGATTGTTATACCGAGTTCCTATCTGACCTCTCCAAAATCAGCGTCCCATTCCCCGCTAATATTTTAACTCTCTTGTCCCCACCCAATAAACACATATTAAAAATTTAACGTAAATATGTAGTTATAAATGGTATTAAGTTGTAAATAAGTTATATATTATGTTAAGTGTATGTAATATTAAATACTAACACACTAACTTGTATGTATAGTACTAACACATGTGTAAATATTTAAATAAGTCAATCTCAAACTTGACACTGGCTAGAACAACCCAGTTAGGGGTGAAAAAGCCAAAAAAAACTAAGAAGAAGAAATTGTCTATGCTTTACGCGGTCACGACCCGTAGGTTGAAAACCACCGCAGTAACCAAATAGAAACATTACCGAATGTAGACATTAGTCCATTAGTGCATACTGCATACTGCATATTGCACACAGCATATTGCATATTGCACTCGCAGCGGCTAGTTTGTTTGTGCAAACAAGCATAATATTATTATGTTTAGCTAAAGTTTGGCTAAATCGTGCGCCAAGTTATTACTTTATTTCGCAAATATGCTATCCGCTATTTAGCCGGTATACGTATACCTGCATACAGCTGGGGGAGGCGTTCACGGAGAGAAATACAATAATTAGTTCTCAGAAATATGGCGAGATTGTTAACGTTCCCGAGAGTGGAATTATTCTCATATTCTCTCGCATACACGGCAAGCGGTGGTTATTAAAGATTAAGTTATTATTTTTTTAACGATAACGAATCACTAGCAACACCCTCGTGGATGTACAGTGTTGTGCGAATTAATGGAATAAAATTCCTTGTAATCACAAAATACGTTTTTTAATAAATATTTTTTTTAATAATTAAATATTTAGTAATGATGTAATAACTTATATTTCCGTAAAAGTTATTAATTTTAAAAATACTTGGTACACTTCTTTTTTATTTAAATGAAAAAATATTTAGTATGTTGGCTGAATGATAAATGGGATCACTCGCAAGAGATCAAAGTCAGAATAGAGATGACGCGAGACTGCTTTTTCAGGATGCGTGACCTTCTTTGCAGTAGAGACTTAAAATTAGACCTCCGAATGCGCATTGCTCGATGTTACGTCTTATCAGTACTTTTTTATGGCGTCGAAACGTGGACACTCACCCAAAACACTTCAAAAAAGATCGAAACCTTTAAAATGTCGTGCTACAGTAGGATATTTAAAATCTCCTGGGTGGATAGAGTCCAAAACGATGATGTTCTCCGACGGATGGAAAAAGATAAAGAGGTACTGAAGAACATGAAGAAAAGAAAACTTGAGTACTTTGGGCATGTGATGAGAGGCGAAAAATATAAAATTTTAAAAGTCAACCTACAGGAAAGGATTTCAATCCTTGGAAGACGCAGCGCAGGTAGAAGGCGCATCTCTTGACTTAAGAACTTGCGCGACTGGTTCCATTGCAGCACTCAGTCCTTGTTCAGGGCAGCTGCCAACAAAGTAAGAATCGTAATGATGATTTTCAACCTCCATCAGGGAGAGGAACCATAAGAAGAAGAAGAAGAATAATATTTTGAGTTATAGGTGACGTACAATTATAAAATATCTTTTGTTTAATAGGATGTTTGTCCTCCTTTTGTTTTTATAACAGCTTGATCACGGTTGGGCATAGAATCAATTAAACTTCGGCAATTTTCATTTATTCTGTCATCTCGAAACCACATCTGAATATAAGCTTTTATCATCTTTATTTTGGTGGTGCAGTCCAACATTTGTATCCTAGATTTACAAATCACTCACGAATTTTCTATAAGGTTAAGGTCAGGTCAGGCCAGGCCAGTCTAAAAAGTTATCTTTTTATCATTTAAATACTTAAGCATAAACTTCGATACGTGACAAAGAGCTGAGTCTTGTTGAAATACAGTCCCACCATTAGGACAACATTTACTCAGTTCTGTACTGAAGTGTTGCTCCAATAGAGCTTTATACTTTAGGCCATTCATCATTCCTTTTTTGATATTAAAGATCCGGTCCTCATATACAAAAAACAGCCCCAAAACATCTTCTTCACAGGATATTTCGTCGTTTGGTCAATATGAGCCACGGTAAGGTTTTCATCGCCACTTTATATCCCTACACGAGATAGTGGGTCTCATCTGAAGATAGCACCTTCCTCCTGTCTTCTACAGCCCATTTGGTATATTTTATAGCCCAAATGAGCCTTCGCTTCATCATACGTGCCATCAAGAGTTGTTTTTTCTGTGGTCGAATTGCTTTTCTTCCAGATTCAATGAGTCTTCTTCGTTCTGTTGAGTCATTTATCATCACCCTAGTGGCTGCCAAATCTCTTTGAAGTTCGTAACTTGTTTTTCTGGGATTTAACTTACTATTTCTGATTAAAGATATTTCATCTAGGACCCTAGTTTTTAATTATCTTTGCCTCTACTGACCCTGTTTCTCTCTTCTGCTTAATAATCTTGCCGACTGCGCTCCCTGACTAACAAAACATTCATTTGTAATCTCCTTCTGAGTCATTGATGTATGTTCACTTAAGCTTATAATATTTTCCCTTTTCCTCGGTGTGATATCCATGATTCAAAACCAACTTAAGAACACTGTTTAATATGCAAGCCATTTATAAAATAAGTCCTTTATTGAGAAAATGTAAAAAAAAAACAACAGATAGTACACCAACAAACACCAATATTAGCTCCCAAAGGATTAATGAACTGTAAGTCATAATTTTTGGCGCTAAACAACTGCTAAATTGACATATGAGTGTTGCTGTACGTAAAAAATGACAAAAATTACTCTTATTCCATTGAATCGCACAATACTGTAGGGATACTATCATTTATGTATATATATATCTGTGTAGATTTAAGTACGAATATGTATTATTTTAAATGTATTTTATAAATATTTTTTAGACACCATAAGTATAATATATTAAATCATGTAAATGAATGCCTCGACAACGGTTATGCCCAGTGAGATATTGAAAAAAAAGCGTTATATAAAAAGTTCAATAAAAAAAAAAATACAAACCAAAATACTCAACAGAACAGAAACATTAACGAAATTTAAATTCAAATTACAATATTTTAAGTTTGTCCAAATATTTGTAGACAAAAGACTGGCTTCTACCTCCTAGGAAGTTATTAAGATTAACAAATTACAACAGAGATGGAGAACATTTTAGAGAAGGGAATATTATAATAAAACCAACTGACGCAAGAAGTTTTAAAAATTGTTTTCAGGCGTTGCCTAGTATGGGAAATAATTCGATAAGATGAATCTCTTCACAACAATAAAGGTTTCAGCTCTTTAACTTCACCAAAATAAATTCATGAAAGAATTGAAGAAATATGGTGGTTCAAACATAGGCAAAATGGTGAATGTTACACATTGTGTAAAGAGGCCTCGTAAACCAGCCAATTACAGTTCATAAGCCCCGTAAACCCTTAGACTTCCAACTTCCCTTTAAAATTTTTTTTTAACATCTCTGTTGTAATAACCGTAAACGCCTAGACTTCCATATTCCCTTTTTAAAAAAAATCTCACATCTCTGTTGTTATTTGTATTCTTCGTATATTTATATTATATTCTGTAGTCGGCCTCGAAGTGTTATGGTTAGCGCGTTTTCCGTACCATGCACGAGGTCTCGGGTTCAATTCCCGACATGGTTGACATGAAATGTTTATTTAAAAGGGTGTTTTCCCACCAGAAGCGTAAGACTGATCATCTTACCTTTATGTTACAAAAATGATGAAGATGCGCTGCGACTTGAATACGAGTGCAGTGCTCTTTGCACCATTGGGTGCGGAAAGAGAATGATGATGATTTTTAATTGTATACGTATTCATATTTTTTTTATTACTATCGGTATTTATGATTTTTTTAATGTATCATTTAATGAAAAAAACACATGTAAAAAAGAAAGTCTTGCTTAAAGAGAGGAATTTCCTAGTTAGTCAGGACCTAAACAATAAACCCCCGCACGAGTACATTACATTACACAACCCCTGTACGAGACCAAGTAGAAGAATTTGTGTATCTGGGAAGCATGTTTTCAAGAGATGGAAGAGTAGAAAAATATGTTGAAAGGAGAGTGAATGCGGGCAACAAAAAGAGCGGCGTAATAAGCACAGTAAGTGCTAATAAAAATAGGTCAATCGAAGCTAAACTGGCAATGCACAATGGATTTTTAGTCCCGACACTTATGTATGGAAGTGAAACATGGAACTGGCAGAGGAAGGATGAAAGCCGAGTGAACGCGGTTGAAATGCTATCTCGAATGTGTGGGAAATCAATGTATGACAGGGTTACGTATGATGAAATCAGGCGAGACTGTAAATCTGAGTAAAGTAAATCTGATAAGATTAAGAAAGGGCCTCTGAGATAATTTGGTCACGTAGAACGAATGGAAGACGAAAGAATGGTAAAACAAGGACATATGACAAAAATGAACGGCAACGTGAGACGAGGACGACCAAAAAATCAGATAAACCAAAATCTTATGTCTGGTCATGTCAAAAGCAGACAGAACCGAAGGGCATGCATGACAAGAATGCGGAAGAAGCTAGAAATGTATGCCAGGATAGACGTGTGTGGCGGTCAATGGTGTGGTGGTAGTAGCAGTAGTAGTACGAGTATATTATTAAATTGTGAAATAAGTAAATCTCTTTTGTAATGCATTGAAATAATGATTGCGCTAAGCAATCAAACATTATGTGCAATCTATTTTTATAATTGCGGCGGAATTTAATGATAATGGTTTAAAAACTAATTGATTATAGCTCTTCGGGGAATATTTTAATTTGTGGTCTAGTGGATGGACCGCACTCAAATAAGGTTGGGTTGCACAATAATGCACAACCCGCTCAACGGACCGATAGACAATTGCGTGGAAAGGTGGCCAAGTATGATATGCCACTTTTTTTGGATATTGAGCCATATACATCAGAATGGGTAAAACAAGTATATATGGCGAACATGAACGGTAACGTAATGAGCCTGCCACACACTCGGCGAGTGGCATGGGAAGTAGCGAGGAAATGAGGCAGATACGTAGTGTGGCAACATTATTCGTCGTGCCGCACGTCATGCTCCTCGTCTTGCCCACCGCTCTCTATTTTGTCGGTTTTTTGAGCGCGAGTCAAAGGACCGGCAATATGAGCGCGAGTGTCTGGCCACATAATCGTGCGGTCGCAGTACGCATCGAGCGCTCACACAAAACGCACGCGTCATTTTCAAATAAAGTATATTTCTTTGTATGACATTGCTATAATTAGCTATACTAAAAATGCATAGCGCGCACGCTGCCACAGTTTCATAGTCCATTGTATAGAAATACAAATGACAAGTGCGGAGCGTCGCGATTAATTGCGCGAGTAGAGCAGTGTGTGGTGGGGCTGTAAGACGAGGACGACTAAGGAAGACGTGGTATGAGCAGATAAACCAACATTCTAAGTCTGGTCATGCCAAAAGCAGGCCGAACCTAAGGGCATGTATGTCAAGATGTACGAATGTGGAAGAAGCTAGGAATGTATTCCAGGATAGACGTGTGTGGCGGTCCATTCTCTCTGCCTACCTCTGCGGGAAAATGGCACGATGGTAGCAGTAGTAGTGGTAGTATATCACCTTGTTTGTCTCGAGATCTACAAAATGGAAAATATGGAACGTCTTCGTTTAATAGGGTTAGAGAATATTAGCCGAGTCGCTTATAATATGTCTATTTTTATATTTACAAAGATGGCGAATCCAGATATTATGTCACTTAACAACAAAAGCGACTTGAGAACAGACGTGACATACTATATTTAGACATAGAGAAATGTTCGAAAAATTATGATAAGCCTTGTTTTGCCATAAAGACAGTTTTAGATGGCAAATATGATATGTCTGAGATGTCTTGTTTTGTCGACTTAAACTCTATTTCTCAAGAAGGTACATCGTCGGTGCGTAGGTTTTCAACGTCACTGTTATCAATATGTATATTTTTTGGGTGATCCCGTGTAAGTTTGATTCGTTCCTACGTTTTGACCACTTACACTAATTTTGTGTAAACACGTCATGGTGGGAAAAAATCATAGAGAAACAAACGTTCCATTCATATATTGACACTAGAATTAGTCCTTGTCTACAAAAATTTGGACAAACTCAAAATATTGTTGACTAGAATTAGGCTTGTAAACTGAAATTCTGATTTTTCCGAGCCCATTAAACGTTAAATTTGCTCTCTTTCAAAATTTGTAAAAAGTGACACATCATACTTAGCCCTCTTTCCACGGAATCACATCATTGTTTCGTCATTTATTTATTAATTTTCCATAACAGCAAGCCACGAGACCCAATAAGAGTGGTAAATAACACACTACGGAAACCCCAGGTTTGAGTAAACTTACATTTCAATGGTATAAATCTAACCGGAAATGGAACTCAGAACCCCCTTTGCGTGTGTCAACCGTCTTTCCTATCGCACCCCGCGATAGTCATTATATAATATTGCTGCCAAGCTGATTAGGAGGATATGCTATGCTAAGATAAATATTGAAATTTAGTTTGTTTGTCACTAGATCGCAGATGCCTCCCCACATATTGTGCGACAATGTCGAAGATTCGTATTCCCGTTTTCCACGCCCCAAAACTAAATATATTTTGATTTTTGAAAGAAATTTTCTTTGACGGCTCGTTTCATTTTTTTTCAAAAATAGTTATTATATTTGTATAACGTACGTCGATGGTTTTAACTCCCATTAAATATAATTTTTAAACAAACAAGAAAAACAGACGGCCGGAATACGCCAACGGTGGAATATTGTGCGAAAAAATCATAGCAGTTAACCAAAAAAATTCGGTATTAAATTAACACCCTTAAGATAAAAATAATTTTATTTAATTTACGTTCATATAATTTCGAATTCCCCATCTTTACCTCTGTTTTGTATAAATACATTGAAGATGTCGCGAAAGCGATGAAACCGGTCACTGGATATTCCAAATTTATGGACTGAAGTATCACTCGTCTTTTACTTCTATAATAAATTTATCAACAAATAAAAAAAAAACAGAAGATCAGGATACGCCAAAGGTGAACATCTATTGTGAGCAAAAAAATCATAGATCTAGTGCCATAATCCAGGGAGAAAATTGGAAAATACATTTGTATGAAGAAAAGTCAGACCGCGCACCGTCTTAAAGACAGCAAAAGAACCAAAAAAAAATACACAAATAATTGTGTATTTTAAAAAGATTTTGTGAAGGTGTATATGGCGATTTGAATCTCAATATTAGTGTGCTGATGAAAAGACGCGTTTTTTTCTTCTTGAAACTGGCAAACATAGAAAAGTCTGTGAGTGGTTTTATATGGACTTTCTCCCTAGGGAGTTGTTTAGATCTAAATTTGTTGCAACAGAGAAAGAAAATATTTTTGAGCATGAATATGGAAGTCTAGGCATTTACAGGGCTTATGAGCTGTCATTAGCTGGTTTGAATGGCGCATAATCTAGTGCGTAAAGTGATAACGTAAATCAGCCAATAATTGAGATGGGCCATGGTTCCGTGGATAGTGTCGCCGACTCCGGATCAGGAGGTCCGAGGTTCGAACCCCGCTCTACCACATCTTGTTTCCCATTTTCTAACACGGTTATTTCCGACTAAAAGAAAATGGCCGGAAATTGAAGTATTCGGGTAAATCATAGGGAAATACATACAAAATGTTTTGGTCTCTGAATCCGAAGCGTAAGACTGATCACAGCACCCTCATCTAACGAAAGAAAATCGAGATACGCCGCGAATAGTGTAGACACAGTTCCCATATGCATCATTACGTGCGGATAGGGAAACGATGACGATAATAATATTAGCGAAGCGTGAGCTGGTTCACGATAACGGGTGAATTAAATGTTGTAAATGTCACAGCGCAAATGGATTACAAGGAAATGGAGTGAATGGACTGACCTTGTTTGTAGTTTTTCTTACTCCTCTGCTTAAGCGGCAAAACTCCACACTATCACTTCGTTTTCGTTCATTATTGAATATATTTTTCGCGACGGTTTGTTGAACTGAATTATTGGTTTTACGAGTATGTTTTGCGATGCGTCTTTGTACCGACAGTCGATTAGCGATTAAACATGCACTTCGATCGAGGTCAAAGCGGACACTGGACTTCAGGTGACAATAAATAAGTATCAATTTGCTTTTCGAAATCTTCATATATGTGCGAAAGGGACAGGATTGAGTTTGGCGAGGGAAAAGGAGACAGGTAAGGAATTAATTTACGCCGTGATACATTATCAAAAACGGCACAACCAAAACTTAGTTTTTCTACCGACATTTCTTGGCGGAACTGCATTTAAATGATAGTAAAAATATTATGTTTCGGTTTCCTCTTTTCCATTTTAATTTATGATTTTTACCACTGACCGGTTCGTCGGGACCGACATCGTCAGACTGGTCTAGTCCAGGAAAAATATAATTAAAGCGGAATTATTTCACAACACTGTGAAACGTTTTCGAACAACAAAACAATGCGTATTCTCGGTTTTGTCATTAGAAATACGAAACACTTTAAAAGTATTCATTAAATTAAATTACTGTACCGCTCACTGGTGAGCTCTCAGTTCGAATATGCATCTCAAAGCTAGTCACCAATTTATAATGTAAATATTGAGAGAAAGTTCCCACGTTTTTTTCTTTATATATCCCGTTTTTATTTTTTTTCTCATGTACTCGTATATTTAAAATTATATAAACTTTTATAAATAAACAACTACAACAGTGTAAGTCACTCTCCAAGCACAAGAGTAAGTCTTTTTTTTTGGAGAGTTACAGTGATAACATTTACTAGATGTATAAAAGTAGATCTGTATAGAATTTTTTAAAAACATGTACCTTTTATGAAATTTATTAGTAAAAAATGTAATTTAAAAAAAAATATATTAACTAAATATAAGATAGGTCTACCTCTTTCTGCATATATCCTCGCTTTCAACTAGACGCATAGTAGCTAATGTTGTCACACAATATAATATTGTGAATAATGTTATAAATTGTCCATGCTCGGTAAATGAAATAAATTTTAGGATTCCATTTAAGACCACCAGGCTTAAATGTACTTTCCACACAAAATCATTTCAAACAAATTATGCTCAGTTCTCTCCGTTATTTCGATTTCACCCAAATGCCAATAAATTCAACCATCTTTTTAATATATTTAATACTTCGCCCGCTTGAATTAAATCGAAAATTATGTAAAGTACAATGTAATAAGTTACTAGTTAAATCAATGCTTAAATTAGTCACTCCCTTGCCACTAAATTATTATAGTGACGAAATAACCTTTTAATATTTGTTTACATAAATATGTGTATGTGCTTTTAATTTCTTTATTTTTCTTTATTCTTTCAAATATATAAATTACACTTTTTCACAAGTAAATCACGAAATTTCGAATAACTTCTACCATACCTTCTTCAACATGTTTTTATCAAATTGTTTTTAGTGTAAACTCAAATATTCGGAAAATCATCAAGGAGTTTCCAACTCAAATCCCTCCCACTAAGGAAAATCCAGTCCTTAACTCCTCTCTTGAAAATGGTTTTTGCCCTCGAGGACTTAATACGTTCTTTCAAAATATTGAGTACTCTCGGTGCGATAAATGAGAGATGTCTCTGAGCAAAAGTCGTACGGGTTTTGGATACGACATAATTCATGCTCTGGGAAAACCTCGTACGGACATTTTGCTGAGACCTCTCCTTATTGTTCGACCAGAAGTGTGTAAGTGCTTTTTTTAGGTACAGTTGTCTCATATCCAGCACCTTCATGTATCGGAGCAACTGTGCTGATGGGTGTCGGAGGGCGCCGGAATATTATTTTCAATAATAATTTCTGTGAAATTATGAGAGGCTTTAAAATGGATGCCGCACAACCCCCCCAGCCAGCTATTCCATAGGTTGCGGTAGATTGAAATAGAGCAAAGTACACACTTCTGAGAGTGCCAATATCCAGAATGTCTCTAAGAGAGCAGAATAGATGGCACAGCTTTCTCAACCTAGAGTTTAGTGACAGGACCTGAGCCTCCCATCGCAAATTCCTATCAATGATAACACCGAGGTATTTTATGGAATCTACCCGTTGCAGAAATTGGTATGTTTTATCACAGTAAATTCCTAGATTCAACGTGTTGTTTGGTAGAGAACTATTATTTATACAAAATATCAGATATTTAGTTTTATCGACATTAAGTGTAAGGAGATTATCATCTAGCCATTGTTTAACGATGTTTATACCAAAGTTTGCTTTCTGAAAGAAAGAGTTCCAGTGACTAGCCTCAAATTACAAAACCATGTCGTCGGCAAACGAAATAATTTTTCCGGAATTATTTATTTCGCAAAGAGATGTTATGCAGACTAAAAATAAGATGGACGCTTCGAACATGTTTAGAAAAAAACTAAAATTAAAAAAATATATATCCTATTCATACAGTAAATCCAATTCAGTTTTGTAGATAAAGTTGAAGATAAATATTAACTTCCCATTGTAATACTAGCCCTACGGGTTGAGCACGAGATGGAGAGCTGTAAAAGCATAACACGTGTTATTCGTGCTACTGCAAGGAGTGGAAGGATGAACTCTAAACATTTCCACGATCATTAAAATTGATGCATTTCGAAATTCTGGCTGTCCAGCTATGCGTATTTCATGGGCTGATCGAGTGTCCAACGAAAGGGCACTGAATATGAGAACTGTTAACCACTGTAAAAAGAAGAAAGGTCGCATAACTTTGGTCACAGCCCAAAGTGGAAGGGAAGATATATGGTAGACGGAATACAGGGCTCATAAGAACATCGTGGCTAAGGAACCTTCGGCAGTAGTTTGAAATACATGATGCAGCAATGCTCATCAGAATGGCCCTGAATCGAATCACATAGATCAAACCTATTGAACTTATTCAAAGACGGTGAATGGTTTTTAAGCCCTTAGTATAATCGTCATATGAAACAGTGCTTTGTGTTTTTCTTGTTATATTTATCCTTTAAAATATGTTGTTATTTAATTTGATTTTTACTTTTATTTGAAATTGTTTTAAACTTCTACTGAATGTGTTTTATAATTTTTTAGTTTAATTTTTATTTCTAAATTTTGAGTTTAACGAAACGTATGTTTTTTTAAAAAATAATTAAACTTATAATATGGTAATTTTGCGGTTAATGTTATTATTATTTGTTATAGGCAGGCAACCTTTGCTGATGCGCCTGTATCTCGTGGACTGCTTTTTGTCCAAGTTCTTCTTCCTTCAAAAAAGCATCCAAACGGTTTTTGAACTAGTTGACCGAATGGACAACTGGACTTGGCAATTTATTCCAGTCTGAAACTACCCTGCTGTGAAGGAAGTTTTTCTTAGGATTGAGGTGGAATTGGGGACGATAGAGCTTCTAGTTAAGACCCCGTTGATTGTATTGAGTATCTCATAAGTTTCAATCAAGTCCCCTCTCTTCCGTCGTTCTTCCAATGATGTAAGTCCTAGTGCTTTTAATCTACCGTGGTAAGGCATCTTTTTGAGTAATTTGGGGATTTTTAGAGCACATCTTTGGACTTTTCCCGATAGCTCGATGTCTTCAGTAAAGTAAGGACTCCATACTTGATATCCATATTCCAATAAAAGTATTACATAGGTCTTGCATATTTTAAGAAATATCTCTTGAGTAATAAAATAAATACTCGAAGTGTTCAATGCTATTGATTACTTTTAAAATAGACTTTGTTTTTCGTTCTGAAACTTTACAGGATAATATTTTAGATTGATTACGTAATATTTACCGCAAGTATTTGTTTTAGAAAAAAATTAAGCCTTCGTTTCGGGGATTAATACGAAATAAGGAATATTCAGCCTTGTCCCAATTCTATAATCCCCAATCGGATTCTCCATAATCCCATTGATAACTCCCACAAAATTTAATGTCATTTGGGAAAAAGCGGGTGGTATAAAAATCACCCTTGTCTTCAATAAAAGGGTAATATTTCCTCACCCCCACTCCCGCCGCTCTTCGCTCGTTACATTGGATCCGTCTTCTCACTCACCCAACTTAAAACATTCAAACTTTCTTTTTGTTTATTACAGAAGAGCCGTCAGACATTTGTCAAATACGTCTGGAGGGGGTACTCGACTCGATGCTCGGGAGGCCTAGCACAAGTTAGAACACATTCGTTTACCTTTTCGACATCTTCGTCAAATTCGATTCAAATTAAATAGACCATGCACATAAGGGTTTGGTCTGATAGAGAGTAAGAAAATAATACGATTTTACCGTTTTAAAGTGCCGTTCTTTCAAAATCGCTTAGTTTAAAAACTAAAGTAAATAAATATTAGAGATAAAAACAATAAATTCCTAAGGCATTTCTGATAAAAAATATACATACAGATTTATAAAACTCAAATGTAATTACTTTTCCACCGGCAGATTACGCCTCTTGAAATTTAGACTAAACTAAAGTACATCGGTACCCATAAAAAGACGAACCTCTTAAGTAAAATGTGTTATTTAAAGATAATTAATTGAACAAGAAAGTTATTAAAGAAGAAACGTAAATTACAGTTTTCAAAAAGAAATATAAGTATTTTCATTACATTTTAATTTATTATCATAAATAATGTGAAAAAATTAAATATTTATTGAATCTTAAATATTATTATTCTAGAAATGATTGACATTTATCGTGGGCCCGTACATCACACGTATCGCGCTAATCCACTCGGTCCGGTAAAATAAGGAGGGATGGGTACTTATGAATAATTTTAATTTTGGTTTTATTTATTTAGTTTCCACTCGCGGGTAGAAGTTTTCCTAAAATAAATCGAGTGGAGATAAGTCGGCCTCGTAGTGTACTGATTCGTGTGTTTACCTGCCGATCGATAAATGAAATAATAAAAAAAATATTGTTAATCAGTATTGTTCATTTGTCGTGCCCGCTGATTTTTGCTGTGTCGTGGTGACCGCATAGAAATTTCAGCCTTATTTTCGAAGTAAATCGGACTCATTTTCGTCTGTTGAAATTTTGGCGCTCAAACCATTAACATTAACAGAGCCCGAGAAAAAGACACTGTCGGCCTAATTCACTTTATATTTCCGTCTTTGTCATTCATTCACTCATTCTACATTAGGCGCGTGCGACAGAAATGATTTTTTACAACGTCAGCAGTCTCTTTCCCAAGCCTTACTTACTGTAAACAGTGAAAAAACGGAACGCAGAAGAACTGTCAAATTCTCTCGACTTATAGTTTAAGTGATTTTTAACATAAATATTTAACTAATTATTCATAGATGGCACTTTTATATTTTTTTATTGAAAATGCCATCTAAATGCTTATTTTCAATGGAAATTTTATAATTTAGGCCCTTTTCACAAAATGGTGTACAAAACAAAAAATAACTTATCTTATTATATTGTTATGGTATTTGTTGCAATCAATATAGTGTAAAGTTTCCGCTAACCAAGTTTTGTAAAATTTCCATTGAAAATAAACGTTAAAATTGCATTTTTCAAATAAAAAATTATAAAAGCGCCATCTATGAATAATTAGTTTCATATTTTTGTTTAGAATCACCTTAATAATGAAATCGCATTTCATTAATATTTCACTTCCGATTGGACTGTAGTTGATGATTTAAAGTGAATTCTTCGCAAAAATGAAAATTCATTCAAATGAAAATTTATTGCTCTGCAAGATTTTGTGTTTGCTTTAACGTTACATGTATTATTTTATTTCATTACAACCGTTCAAAATGGAATGACGTGAGTTTAAGTAAGCATTTTCAATACCTCTTTCTGTTTGCGTTCAATGCGATATTTGCAGTGTATCGTGAAGATGCAATGAGGTATTGACTATTTTGTGGCAAAATAATGAAGGAGAATACATTATTGCATAATTTGTTGAATTAACATATTACAACAGAGATGAAGAACATTTTAGAGATGGTAATATAGAAGTCTAGGCATTCACAGGGCTTATGACCTGCCATTGGCTGGTTTCAGTGGCCATTTTACACTTTGTGTAACATTCACCATTCTGCCCATTTTTAAACATCTATATTCCTTCAATTCTCTTATCTGTTGATGTTTGTGAAGTAAAAGAACTGTATTCTTCATACGCCCGAACGCGGACAAAAAACGATAGTGAAAACGTGCCAAGTGAGTCTCCCGTTGCCTATCGAGGAATGACGTAAGAATGACAGATCTCCTGTTTGAGAGATCGTAAAAATTATTCTTGTTCCATTTTATATCACTTTCTTTGTTTAACATTTAATTTTCTCTGTTTTATGGGGACATTCATTTGTCTTCAGTTTAGAATGCGCTCTTTCATCAAATTACTGTTCTGATGACAATCTTATGTTAAGTATTCAATTAAAATTTTATAACTATCTTGAAGAAAATTACGATATTAACACTCTAGGTCGGTAAAAAAGAGATGCAAGTCGGTAAAATTACCCCGGTATTTTACGGTAATTTTTTTTTTTTTTTTTTTGGGATTTTTACAGCTATTACATAAAAAAAATAAGTAGCAGTATATTAAAAATACAAGAGCCAATTAAAAAATCCACTGTAAATCTAATAATATATAAGAAAAGAGTTTACGTAATTGTATGTGAGTGACGTTTGTATTCATGTGTGTGTATGTGAATGTGTGTATGTGTGAATGAATGAGGGAGGGTGTACGTGTGTGTGCGAATGAATGAGGGAGAGGTTGCGTGTATGTGAGTGCGTAATTATAAAAAAAATAACAATTTAAAACATACTATTTTATTGAAAAGGGTTCGGGAAAGAGCTTGGTAAGAAGTTTGATTATTAAAAAAAGAAAAGTTTATACCTGAAACCTTTCTGTAAAAATTTAAGTCAAGAAATGTTTATAACTGTGTTTTTAAAAGTATGGTAAATTTCAAAACCGTATTCTGAAAAAAAAACATCTTCTTTTAAAATTTAATTGACACACACTGAATGAATAATGTGCAACGAGTCCCATACAATTCGGTAGGTAACCACAAATGCAGTGAATAAGATGTAATGTCAACAATAAAACAAGGTAGGTGTGTCAATACGCGTACTTTGGTTCTAAACGAACATACAAATACATATTATATGCACTTACATAATATATAAAAAAATAATAACATTTAAGTTTTTACCAAATTTTAGTAAAATCTATTTTTAAATTCTGGTAATTTTACCAGATTTTGGTAATAAAAATTGGTAGACTCTTTGTGAACACTATATGCTCCAACTAGGTAACGGGCATAGAATGATGACGATAATGATGACTTTAGATTGGCCACTATCAAATAATTAGTAAAAAAGTTGGTGCAAATACCTTTAATTTTTTGATAAAACATATTTGATGTTCAAACGTGTATCTTGAAAAGTATTGGTCCGAAGAAAAAAATAATTATTATGATTTTTAAGTAAATTTAATTTTCACAGACTTTCGTATATTTTTTCTATAAAATCCATAGGGCATAATTATACGCAAAAGACTGATATTTTTCAAAATGACGGCATGAGCGGTGGTCGTTCAACAAACTTAAGGTTTTACTAAGGACCCTATGTCCACCGATCCTGTTAAGTTTCAAAACACCCTTTTTTTTTTTTTTCAAAAAAAGTGAAAAAAGTACATTCCGAATAACCTTGAACGTCCCATACTTATAATAAATCTCGACAACCACCCGATGGATCTACACCTGTTTTTCACTGTCATGTAACGTGTCCCAAAATAAAGCTATTCATATTTGTTATATCTTCGAAAAATATAAATTAGTATGTCACATTCGTTTTTTACCGAAAATTACCGTTAAATACCGTACCGTTTATTTTTTAACGCGCCTTAAACGCTACTAAAGTCTTACTTCTAATCTAATAATGGCTCTCCGCTTTTTTAAGCGGAATAAGTCGGAGCGTCATACTGACAAACGAGACATCTGAATTAATTAACCTGAGCAAAGGAGTTCCTCAGGGCAGTTTAGTAACGCCACTTCTATTTAAATTTATTTCAACAGAGAGGGAAAACATTTTTGAGAAGGAAAAATGGAGTTCTAGGCATTTACAGGGCTCATGACCTGTCGTTGGCTGGTTTAATTGGCCACTTTACACACTGTGTAACATTCACCATTATGCCCATGTTGGAATGCCAAGAATTCAATTTTCCCTTCTCAAAAATGTTTTCCCTCTCTGTTGAAATAAATTTAAATATGAATAACTTCCTTGGGAGGAAATCCAGCCAGTCTGCAAGCATTTGGACACACTCGAACATTGTTGACTCCACTTTATTTTTGCATCATTTAAAATTCAAAATCTTACCATTTCAACTGTTCGCATCCTCAAATTTGCCATTATACTGATGAAATATCAGTAATGCTATTAAAACTCTAAACTCAGATTTCAATTCGATTCATTGTTCGTCCAAAGATAACGGTTTCTAGATCGATCCTGATTATAACTGGTAACCAAAGACAAATGTTAATTCGAATTTTCTATACCGTTCCAAATTTAGTAATATAAAACAATGTGATACACAATATTATTTTTGGTATGTGTATATATATTTACATATTTATACACACACAATTCTGGGTTTTATCCCAAGGGGGAGTAGGTATATTATTATTTATATCAAGTAAATAAAGTAATTTGCTTTAATACTTAACCTCAATATCAAATACATAGATGGCGCTCCAAACGCGCTAGCAAAAGCTTTCCCTGTTTCATGACATATATACTAAAACCAAAAATGTCACCGATATGGATATTCGCTAATAAGTGGAATGGGGAATGTTGTAGAATTCTACATAAAAGTGGCCACTTGAACCCAACCTATGACATGTCATAAGCCCTGTAAACGCTCGAATATCCATAATCTTGAAACAAAAATTCTTCCCATCTCTGTAGTGATATAAATAACAATGTGATACCTTTCACATACTTAAAATCGTGGTATTATTATGAACAAAAATGTAATATGGCAAGAACAGGTGTTATGATGTTAAGAAAAACTTTTGCCGTGCCCTCTATTCACTGAGAACACTACACATTTTTTTCCAATCACAGAAAAAAAAAACTTTTAACACTTCAGGAATATTTGTAATTTCCAAAAGGTAAGAAAGTGTTAAAATTCAAGAAGTGTCTTGGTAGGATATTACTGTAATGATAAAATTAATTAACATGTTGGTACTAAAACGCACGTTTGTCTCTCTTGAAGGTATTTGTTCTAGAAAAAAATAGTGTAAATGTTTTTTAGGTTATTAGTCATTTTCTGTGTTAGTTTCGGGCCGTATTGGGCCGTATTGGCCGTCCATCAGCTGAGCTGATACAATGTTTATATCTACCGGAAAATCGTTCGCGAGGTATTCATATATATGAAATATACTCGTATGTCTGATATGCTATTTTAAACACCAATGGTTTTGATACATTTAGTACCGGATGGCCACGTGGCCGGCGGCGTAAAAACTACCCCAGGGCAACTTCACTTCCGGTTCCCGACTGATTTACGATAGTTCCGGTGCAAAAACTCAGCACCGGAAATAACTCACTTGATGAACCTGTTATGTCAGCCGTTTCCTTCCGGTCGAGGGACTAGTTAGGGTTAAACCCAAACTAGAAGTTTTTTTTACTATTTAAATTGTATGATGAGAATCCTAAGGTTAATTTAAAATTATTGATATATAGTATACCTATAAACCAATAATATTGTATATCTGATTGTGAGGTTGGATGCGATTTTATTTCCTAATAATAGTTTACCGGTATTTATTTTCGCATTCGCTTCGTAGTACAGTGGTTAGTACGTTCGGTCACCATGCATGAAATCTGATTGTTTAAACGTGAATAAGTGTATCTATTTGTGTCGAGGAGAAAAAAAATACGGTTCTGTGTGTGAAATAGAACCAGAACCCTGGACTCAAAAAATATTTTTACATTAAATAAACATTATTTCTGAATATTTAATGTAAATGCTTCTCTTTGATTACCGAATGGAGCTTCTCGCTACTATCCGTGGCCCTGTCATAGGCCTGTCGGATATACAGATCTAGTGGCTTCCAAAAAGAATTTCAAGGCTTTTAAAAAGTTTTGTAATCATTCCGGCGAATTGATCATGTCCAATCAATTTAATCCCAGTGAGTGAAGAATTCACTTCCCTCTTTTCTCAATCCGATGAAGTACATATTATGTACTTCTGGATTACTTTCTATCAGCACAAATATGCTTAGGCTACCGGCTTTCACAGAGCTCCTTCGGGCAACTTTTCTCGTTTAACAACGAGCAAATTTTCCGTGAATGTGGGCACCGCCGAGGAGACTTATGTCCTCAGATGCGGTGTGCGGTATGTGGTGGGCAAGCTGTACATTGCATAAAAATTAATCTAATTTTTTTGTTTTAAAAGTATCGCAGTAAGGAGTACGTATTAAAAAATATATATGTCATCATCATTCCCTTTCCGCACCTAATGGTGTATAGGGTGCTGCATCGGTACACCAATCGCAGCGTATCTTGATCATTTTTTGTTACATGAAGGTAAGATGATCAGTCTTACGCATTAGGTACCAGTCCAGGAACTATGAAATATTCTGGTGTGAAAATACCCTTTTAAATAAATATTACATTTCAACCATGTCGGGAATCGAACCCGAGACCTCTTGCACGGTAGGCAAACGCGCTGACCATTACGCCACGAGGCCTCTAATAAATAGTTTTAATATTAATAACAGCAAATTTTATTTATTTAAAAGTACAATACAGAACTACTGCCAGTTATGTGGTCCGTTTATTTTATTCTTAGGTAAAACCCAAACAAACAACAAAATTACAATGGTCCAACATAGAGTCTTTAAAAATAAAAGGAAACCAAGATGAATAAGTTAAGAATTCACATAATAATATATAATTTGGGAGGAAGAGTCTAGAATTGGTAATCCCAGCATGGAAAAGATTCACCTCTCTCGGTAGGCTGTTCAACCGAGTAATCATTCTCCCCATAGGCATCATCAAAGGTAAATTTGTCCTGCATTAGAAAAACTAACTTTTTTTCGTGATAAAACGTTCGATTTGTAATGCTGTCTCTTCTCAAACGAATGACAGTTTTTTTTTTACACTTTACTCTGTAACAATACTCAAATTAATGATTCAACGACTTATCAACACTCGAACAGCGCTCGCAAATTGTGGAAATGTATGAAAAGTGATTAGGGGCCTTATGCTGAAATATGTCACATTTTGCCACCCACACGACAATAGTCGAGCGATTATCTAGATTGCTTTATCATAATGCTATTCTTGAAAACCCCTCGACAGTTAAATTACAAAGACGAATGAAAAAGTGAGAACGCTAACAAATACGTATTTATTTATGAGTTTCCTGCCACATTTAAACTTGAATATACATGTATTATAAAAAAAACAATTTAAAATGTTTTACTGAGACACTGTAAAATGTAAGATTATTATTTACCTTTAACACAACACACATCTACATGTTACACGAAATATTTCATATGTATTTAATGAACTTTAAAAGCAAAAATGATATTTTGACATTGACGAACGATAAAATAATTCTAAAATCATGTTTCTAGTGAAACTTCATTTGATAAGCTATTAAAAATAACTACAGTTATATAATGGTTCATTTGTTGATACACCAACGCCATAAAATGTATCAGTGTTGTCAATTTTAAATTTAAATACAATAAAAGTACTCGTCATTCAAGTGAGAATGGCCAGCGTTTTATACGAATGAAGTTTGACAGCTGAAGTTACATCTTCGCATTCGATTGTTAATGTAGAGTGCTTTGGGGTGCTCGAGATAAAGTCGACTGGTTTTAAATTGGCTTCGTTCGTATGGGTGGTTTAAGAATGCTGTCACTCGTCAAATTATATTTGTCGCATACGATTCTAAAGACGAATGAGTCCAGCATAAGGCCCCAGTTCGCCAAACGTATAGGGTTTATCCCGAACCTATGAATTTACTGCTTCACAAGCTTGGCGATATTTTTTTCAGAAACGGTCTGTTGTTAGCTTTTAACTAGATTGTTGAAAAAGGTGGCAAAAAATTTAACCGGACAGAATACGCCACGAACTTTAAAAACAATAAAGGTGTATTTGAATTCTTCAACGCAGCAAAAACAATCTCATTCAAAAAATATTTTTTCTTATATTTCAATTCAAAGTTTTATCACGATTTAAAAAAACACCCATACATGCATAGTACTCGTATAAGAATGAGTAATCCGTTTTTTTAGCAAACCAGTGAAAATTAAGCCTTTAACGGCCAACCAAAAATAGTAACAGAATAAGAGACAAAATTAAATCAATAATATTCCTTTGTGACGTAAAAATAGCAATAAGCTAATTAAACTGAGATAGCAGATACATAAATAATAAAGTCTTAATCAAAATAAATGAGTTCTCTTTATATTTTATCTTGAACATGCGTTTGTTGCCTCCAGAGAGATATATTGCAATAGTTAGTAAAAGGGAATAAATGTAATAATTTATGATGAAATATTGGGATAAGATGTATTAGAAATATTGGCCATAAATATCCAAAAGCTAAAAATACTACTCTTGATTAGAAGTTACAAGAAACTATTTGTCAGCGTATAAATTATACACGGTTTTCAGGGCCATACCGCGAAACTTCAGAGAAACATTTTTATGGCATCCCTTGAAAATATTCTAATGAATTTTTCGTAAAATCGTATTTTTTAAATAAATAAAAAAATATCGTAAAATCGCATTTGACTAACGAAACTATACGCACCGTTGGTAGGAAAGGGAGGAAGTTTGTAAAAGGGATGTTAGTCCGAGATATAAAGGATTTCCATTTTAAATTATAATAATGATTTTTTTTCGTTTAAAAGAAACAGTTTTGGTAAAAAAAATACTAGGATTTAAAAAAAAGTTTATCATGAGAAGTGTTTCTCTGAAGTTTAGCGGTCTGGCGCTGAAACACCGTGTATACACATATTATGTTTATAAATAATCACTGTAGTAACTTGATGGTAGCCAAAGAAAATTTAATGTAAAGAAATACGTCTTAGTGTTAGGCTTTCTGCCGATCGCTACGTTACAGGAAGCTCCACCCACTCCCCCGTCACATGGCTAGCCTAGTAGCGACATCTTGTGACAAGCAAGTGCCACAACTTCAGTACACTATTAAAAGTGAATCGTATTATACGCTGTAATTAAAAATACTATAACTACGTATTTAGTTTGTGTAAAATCACATAAATAAATTTAATACGCGTATCGATTTCTGAACACCATTGTTCCTTTATCAGGGCTTATAAATGAAATACAACGATTTTTTTTTAATCTTATCAAATAACAAGGAGATACTTAAAATACAACTGCTAACATTTATTTTTTTTACACACACCCTCATTTAGACTTTTACGTCCAGGCTTCAAATTCTCAGACATTTTTGCTAAATGACTGTTATTTAAATTTTCATTTTGGTAATTTTTATTATGAAAATTATTTCAAAAATAACAAAACAAAAACGGCCCTGAATATTTAGTACAGGAGATACGGAGTATTCGTTCGTACGTAGCGGAAACGAGAGCGAAATACGATTTTAATAGCATTAGAGTGAGATACAAACGAATTGACGAAACGAAAGCTTCAAATGTTAGAGGATCTGATTCGGTTTTCGATTAGATCAAAATAAACTGTGTACGTTCACATTTTGTAGACAAGTACTTGGTTTTACCCATTAAGAAACGGATTAAAAAAGAGTGTATTTTTTTAATCTAGAAAATATACGGTAACTCATATTTAAAAATAAAACGTAGATATTGAAATAATAAAAAAAACAATTATTTTTTACAATATATATATTATATATTAAAGAAATAACCCGTTAAGCTTCTTTTTTAGAAGCTCGTCTGCTGACGAAAATAAAAAAAAATTCTGTCGGTGTAACCTTCCCTTAGCTGGTTGGTTCTGGTTTGGAGACACCAGAAACTCGCCTTTCATCCTCTCGTTATCTGCTGTGATCTCACCATTATGAGTGTGATTCCATTGCCCGGGGATCGCGACGTGGACGCTAACGAGTTTAAGTAGTCAATAGTGTTGCCAGCATTTTTTTATTTTTTTTTATTTATTTACACTAATACATACATACTACAAAAAAATAATAATAAACGTATCCCAAACTCTATGAGGCCAAGGGCTCTGTGTTAATTAGAGTTTAATTAAATTAAAATCGCGATATATGAAATAGAAAATTTCAACACAGTAACTCGTTTATCTACTAAAAAAACATTGCTTTTTTGTATTAGTAAATCACTGTCTTTAAAACGGTTTCGGGTTCGAGACGAAGTACGTTCACTGTAATAGAAAATAAAATAAGATAAACGAAAATTGAAAAAGCAATAAATTACTTAAAATTAGTACTAATATTCACGGGAAAAGGAATAATAAAGAGAGAAAAGGAGGATTGATTAAGGAAGAGAAAAGAGATGTTTCTTCAGACGTGATTTAAACAGAGATACTGTTGAAACATCGTTGATATGGATGGATTATTTAGTATATTTTTTATTTACAATTTACGATACTTCACCTTAAATGCAACAAAAATGATCAAGATACGCTGCATTAAGTACCAGTGCCCTATGCATCACTGGATGGGGATTCTGAAATGATGATGATGATTTCTTCAGCTTTTCCATTTCTTGATTTTTGTTAAGTTAACATCCCAGACGTCCACGTAAATGTATTTATTTTTAACAACTAACTCCATTCAAAACGTAGACTGGCAGTTCGTTAGACGGCCAACTGTGAAACTGGCGTCGCGGGTTCGATTCCAGCCAAATGCAACAAAAAAATAAAAGAAAGATTTTCGCTCAACCAGTCCGGGTGTTGTGCTGTATTTTTCGAAACTTCCTTCCATACTCTCTCTTTCCCACCTGCTGACAAGCCTCTAAAATAGAGGTTCAGCGTGTTATTCCTTTTTAAAAACGCCTTAAAAATTCATATTTCAGATCCACTGTGCCAGGAATCGAACCTGGGATCTCAAGCATGGTAGACGAATGCGCCTACGTATTATAAATCCGCCAGTACACGGACAGGAAAAATAACAGGTTATTAATACTTTGGTATCGATTTGAATGTAAATATTATAATAAAATAAGTAATATACAAATCAATGCGGGATTGAGAACACTTAGACATCGGGACTTATTTAAACTGTTTTTTTTAAGTAATGCAACATACCACACAACTATGGCTCGCATGTGTCGGGAATTTAATACATACTGCCAAAATAACAAAATTGACATTTTTCATGATAGTCTTCCAAGTTTTGCGAATAATTTCATGGGAATAAATTTAAGTTAATTAGCACACACGTACAACTTATTTTTAATTGCATTGTATACTGGATAATACATTTTAAAGAATACATAAATTGAAAAAAAAAAACAAATGTAATTCCATCTATTTTGTATTATTCTATAATTGAAGATATATGAGGGTATTAGAAGCAAGCTTAGAAATCTCCACTGAATGAGTTACTGAGGTATTTGCGAAATACTATATTTCAACATATGCTTCACCAACTCAATGGAGAATTAGCTTTCTTACTTAGAATATTAGCAGTTTGCGGTGTCAAGTAGTATAGTTGGAATCTGATTTTGTAAGATTTAGAGACAGTTTTAAATTACGCTATAATTTAGGTAGGTGGGTATTTATGATAGTTTATTTTGGTATCAATAACTAATTTTCCGTTTTTGGTGGAGATTTCTAAGTTTGCTTATAATACTCCCATATGTGCATGTGAAATTGTATCGACAAATACCTTTAAATTGTATGTTTTCGAGTATGGATCTTTGTTGAAATGCCTTTTAAAATAATATAAAATAAATAAATGACATAGATATTATTTTTGATATACTGCCGTAAAATTTTCTTTGGTTTTACAATCAGATCTCTAAAATTGAAAATAAAAGAATTGATTTTATGTTGGAAAATCCCATTTCTTGCGGTGTACGTTCGAGAAATGAATGTGTTCTAAGCACGAACCCACAAATAAGTTAATAAATAATGACCAATGTCACGTGTTAGGCTATTTTTATACACTAACATCTACCCACATAACAAGTTTCTATTTTGGTATAATTAAGTTAAGAAAATGGGGGTTCGCCTACACAGTTACACCAATTTCTGTACTTTTTGATTGAAAAAAATAAAAATGTTATTTTTAATACATACAAATTATATTTTTACATTACTTACTTTTCTATTTTTCTATCGGAGTAGTGAAATCTATCTTTCTATCCCCTCACATACCTGAAAATCGATTTAAAGACCGCGGGTCTTTCTATCGGTTTCTTCCATACGTATAACATTTTTGTTAATAAACAAGTTAATTGAACTTAACTCTATATATAAAGTTTATATTTTAAGCACTAGCTTTGTGGTTATTCATTATAATAAAATAAATAAAACAACTTTGTTTTTAACCACTAATTTTTATTTTTCACCGACCGGTTTCAAAGAAAACAAGCTTCTTTGTCAAGGTTTACGTAACTAATGAATTGATTCCTTTTCATTTTATTTCTATCATGTTCACTAAATACTACACGTGGACCCAATAAATCAAGTGGTTTTTTTCTTGCACGGGTGGTAATCTAATATCATTATTTTCGAAGTAAGCCAGGAGAGGACTAAAAGAAATATTGTTTATTTGGTTATTAATTATTGTTTTCTTATTATGAATCGCTTTTTGAATTTCTAAGATTTCTAAGTTGTCTAATTTAAATATTTTATTTTCAACATGAAGTACTTTTAATCCAGTGTCTTTATTGAAGTTATGATTTTTTTCTATCAGATGATTTGCGAATTCAGAAAAATTATTATTATTTAAGCATCTTAAGTGTTCTTTTACTCTAATATTAAAGTTTCTTTTAGTTTTTCCAATGTAGATTGAATCGCAATCATTACAATTTAATTGGTATATTCCAGATTTATTATATTTATGGACTTTGTCTTTGTGATTTTTTAACAATGTTCCTATATTATTAGTTGTGTAGAAAGCCGGTTTAATGTTTGATGGTAGGGAATTCGATAATTGTTTTGAAAAAATGTCATTTATAAAAAGAATCCGCCTCCATTGTTTACGTGGGTTCGCTTTATTTACTGTGGGAGTCGAATATAAATATTTGTTTATAAGTTTGCGTTTTTGTTTTTAATTTAATATTTTATCAATTAAGTTCTCATTATATCCATCATTATTAGCAATCTGTTTTATGGTATTAAGTTCTTTTTTAAAATTAATATCATCAACAATATATACGCCAAAAACCCCTTCTCACACAAGCAGAATACATATATAAAAAAGTAGTGAATCTACTAAAGGAGATAAGGTCATTAACATCACACGCCATGCTTTATTTTTTTATCACCAGAATTATTTTACATAGTAAGCATCGCCTGAACGAGGAATGCTAGGAAAACTATGGATAATTTGATTGTTTTTATGACGTAATCCAGTAAACATTATATAATGTAATATGTTTACATGACATGTTTTTTTTAAGCAGTTTAATTTGTTGAATTAGGCTGTTTTTTTATCGACGACGAAATAGCGGTAATAAGGAAGACGTCTTCTAATGAATACCTGTGTCCCGGCGTCCCGGCCGGCAGGTGAGGCGCCGTGTCGGGCACAGCGCCGGACGCAATATTGAGGGGCGCCAGCCGCCCCCGCCAGGGCGGTAATATGGCGTGTGGAGACACCCCGTGCTCTTAGGGCGACGACAATTTAAACTATTTGTTTATTTTAAAAATAATGCAAATCTGCAAAAATGTAACCTACAAGAAAAAAGCAAACAGAAGGCCGACTTTTGTAGGGCGATGAGATGACATTCTTTCGATTTTTGTTGATACTCGTATTAACATTACATCGTTTTTTTTTCATACTTAAAAATATCTTGTTTTATTATTAACTGCCTTCCTAAATCATTGTAAAAACTACCAATAATGAATTAATATAAAAAATCAACATTTAAGAACGGATAACGTGTTAAATGGAGACCAACCTAACCTAACCTAACCACATGACACTTCGTATTAAAGACATATTTTTATCAATGTTTGAGTATGTCCAAATACTTGCAGACTGGCTGGATTTCCTCCCTAGGGAAGAAATCCCGCAAGTCTGCAAGTATTTGGACATACTGAATCATTGTTGAATTAACTACCTGGTAAAAGAAGAAGTATAAAAATTGGAAAACTGTTTTCAAGCGTTGCCTAGTAGGTGATTTGGTTCAGCCGGATGAATCTCACCCACGTGATAAAGGTTTCAGCTCTTTTACTTCACAAAAGTCAACAGATGGAAGAGTTGAGGAAATGTGGATGTTCAAACATGGGCAGAATGGTGAATGTTACGCAGTATGTAAAGTGGCCACTTAAACCAGCCAAGGACAGGTCGTAAGCCCTGTGAATGCCTAGACTTCCATATTCCCTTCTCAAAAATATTTTCCCTCTCTGTTAAAATATTTTTATTTTTAATCAACAATATTTTGAGTATATTTAAACGGATTTCATCGCTAAGGAGTTATTTAGATTATTATTTATTTATTTAGGTTATCAGTATATATTAATACAGAGTGTAAAATGTATCAAAAATATTAAAATTCTTGTTAAATGTTTCACATATACGAGAGATGGTAGAATGTTTCCGATGATTGGCTCTAATATTACGAATATTGGAAATATCGGACAGTCTAGTTGCTCTGGAGGGGTCACGGTAAGCGAGTGGATAAATTAGTTCTGGGAAATCAAATTTATTATTTACAATTTTGTAAAGCAGGATCTGATCAAAGATATCTCTTCTATGTGTTAATGAATCAAAGTTATGACAAATAACACAAAGAAAATAAATAAACAACAAATCCGAAGCGATGTAATGAAATAAAGGCATCAGATATTACAAAAAACTAAGTTTGATAAAAACGTAACACGCAATACAAAATGGGACTCCAAAAATTAAGTGTGAAACATTTAGGTTTGTAAGTGAAAATTCTTGATGGAAGTTTATTGTAATTTATTTTATAAATGAAAGACCAGTCATACTTTAATCCACAAACGAATATCCAGTGACCGGTTTCATTGCTTTCGCGACATCTTCGAGACTGGTATCTTTATTAAGGAGTACAATGTATTTATACAAAACAGAGGTAAGGATAAATAATTCAATGAACTCCTCCTGTCCTAGTATTTTCTTAAGATTATAATATATGTCTTCAAGTTTACGAAATCTAAAATCGTTCAGAATGCTGACATCGATGCGAAAATCGCGTACAAAGGCACGCGTTTTTAAGGGTTATTTTTGTATTGCCGGTCCTCCGAGCTCCTTATAGCACTTAACTCTTGTGTGGCTGTGCTATAGTGTAATCTACATACGATACAAGACTTAATATATCTCTATTACTTTTTTAAATGACGAAGTCGTAATATTTGTGATCTTTAAATGGACATTTTTTTACCAGATTTGGAAAGTAAAACTTGTATGCTGGATGTTAATACAAAAAATATTTATCCTTGCTACGCGAAGAATTAATGTCCGCGAATAAAGCGATAAATCTGTATAAGACTGAGCACAAAGATAGAGCTCGGAAGACAGAGACGCTATTCTGTGGCCGGCGTTTGCGTGAAACAGATTCAGTCGGTTATTGACATTGATAGAGGACGTACGCATGTAATAAGCGGGGTATTTATGATTTTTAATTTATTTTGCAATAACACGGCTAAATTACATGTTTATTTTTATAGCTTATGGAAAAGGAATTATTTAACAGTACTTACTTACTTGCTTATCGGGTCCGGACTTCAGAGCTTGCCACTTCAGTGTGCGGCGACAGATATCGCCTTGTCAGTGGCCATCCTCAAATCATAATCATCACAAGTTAACTGCATTTGTGGACACCGCAGCAGATGAGGACCATCCTGCACCTCTCCACAATCGCAGTTCATGTCATCTCCCTTCAGAAAACCCCCCCTCTGTTGATTGTACGATATTTGCACCTAGACTGTCTAGTCTGCTGAGAACTTTCCACGTAGGGAAGTCTAAACTGTGGGTGGTGTTTTTTTTTTCAGATGGCATTATCCAGAGCCTATCGCTAAATTTCTCTTTCCACAGACCCTCTCTGCGTTTTTCTGCAGAGGTCTCCGAGTCAGTTGTGACTTTGAATAAACTTCTTCTCGATCCCAGTCTCGGAGGAGCCATTCGATGGTCGTAAAGGGGGTGTCTAGGGTCATGGATCTGTTTGTGTCTCTCTTGTGTCGATGTTGGGTGGAGCGATTCCTATTATAGGATAAAGTTTGTGCACCGGTGTTGGCTTAAGGCAGCCGGACACCAGTCGCGCCATGTTATTTACAGCAGTATCCACTTGTTTGGCGTGTGCTGACTTGCATGACTCCATGTTGTTTTTTTTCAAATGTCTGAACTTAAGAATATTCCGTCTTTTGCTTGTGGTAACACGATGCTACCTCACCGCGCGTAAATATTTACCACAGTCTTATAAGAGTTAAATAAATATTTTATATCAACGAAGAAAATTGAACTCGTGACCTCAGGTACAGTAAATCAAATCACAGACTATTACACACACGATAAACAAGTATTCTAAGGTCTAAGGCTTTATTCATGAATAAAAATGGTACAGGTGTCGGATTGAGAAGAACGAGTATATAAGTTAAAAAAAGTAAAAGGTCAATGTGTCAGAAAAGTTAAAAGTTTTTGTTTTTCTCCCGTGAAGGTATCGTGGGCTTGCGGGGTGTTATTTCCCTCGAGTCCTGATCTCCTCAACCCGCAACTCCTCACTCCAACTCCAGACCTGTCCATCCACTCGGAGTTATTAAATTATTCAGCTACCAGCCTTCGGTTGACACGCTTGTTCACTGAAACTCTTAAACTGTTCGGTTTATAATGAAAAGAGAACTGTAAATAAAATATAAAGGAGTATCTATTTGGGAGATAAAACGTTCACAAACAGTTAATTTTAAATCGCATTTCATCACTATTACCATCATGCGCCCTATCCACACCCGATGGACTAAATGCATTGTATCTTGATCATCTGAATGTACAAGTTTACTTCACTTTAGTGATGAGTCGTACGCTTCAAGTACCTGTCCAGAAACTTTGAAATATTGTAACGTATAACCACCTTTAAAATAAATATTTTACATCTCCCATCCCAGGAATCGAACCCGTGCCTTAAACATGGTATATGAACGCCCTTATATAATAACGCCCTTAAATACTTGAAACAAGAGAAATTACCTTGTTTTATCAATCAGAATAAAAAATCTAAACAATTTCAGTTTCCCAGTAGAGTTAATCTTTCACGGTCGCAGGACTAATAAATTCTAATTTGGACTCGTAGATTTAAAAAAAATGCCTCATAAAGAGTTGGTTGCACTGATTAGGGTAAAATAGGGTACGGTGGCCGATGTACACTTACACCTACATATCATGAGCATACAAGGAAAACTGGCCTTGTCATAATTTGAACGTGGCCATTTCTGCAAGTTCCATTTGGCCATTTCGGGGCACCCTCCTATTTTGTTATATGATATTAAAAAGACGCTTATAAAAAATTCAGATTTCTAAAAATGTTTCAGGAGACACTACCGAGCTTTGAACTTTTAAATTAATTGCAGATTTCATGTTTTTAATTTATTTCATTTTATTCAGAAAACATGCAGTCACACATATTTAATATTCAAAACAAAGATTTTCAAGATATGTCCATAAAATTTAATTTTACTGTATTAAATTTTTATTTAAGTTACTAAAATATATCGATGCATTATCCTCCACACTATTGCTACTTTATTAAGAACTTTTTTATTTATTTTATTTTATTATACAACATTATAATTCCTATAAATATAATTAACATAATTATTTTTTATTTTTTTATTTTTTATCTTGAAATAAACACATATGATTATGCTCTAATAATAACAATGAACACATATATTTTATTAATAAGTTATTTAACACATATTTTTTGCCCTTCTGTTTGAATTTTGATCTTTTTTTTAAAATAAATGTTTTTTCCTATTTCATTATATTTTTTTACTGCCTTATAAAAAATAGAATTTTTCTAAATGGGAGTCCGATTTAAACCTTTTTTCTGGTATTGTGATCATGTTCATGTTGGCTTTGATAAATTATTTTCCAAAATCTGTGTTTATAAAACATGATTTTCTTTGCAATAGGCCTTCATTATTAATTTCCTACCCGTTTTCTTAAAAATAAACAGTTGTGGCAGCAACCCGTTAAATTTATGTTTGAAAAATCCAAAAAACAGCAGTAATTATTTTTCACAGAATATATCAAAATTACAGAGTGCACCAAAAAAACAAATGAATCATTTTTTTGCCCTCATTGAATGATCACTCTTATATGTTCATTGGCTAACTTGATCAATGTAAAATTATCAAACATAAAACACTTTGAGAAATAAGTGGTCTTGTTTTTTTTCATTTAAAGAAATCCACAACCAAAATTTGGTGAAAAAAAATCAAAACTCCAAAAAATTGACTTTGCCAGTTTCCCTTGTATGCTATGAGTATATAAATTTTACGATATAAATGCATGCGCGTATTTGAAGAAATACAAATATACAACATAGAATTCCACGCAGTTAGCAGCCATATAACTCCTATTTTTTTTAATTGAACCTTAAGAATTTTAAATTAATTCGTTTATTTTTTCTTTTAGCAGTGTGCCCTTTTTTGTTTAAAATATTTGTTAATTATAGTAAAATCGGTACCGGATTAATCCTAGTACTTCTACAATAATTATGTTTCAGGACCGATTGAACATACAGTTCTGTGTGTAATAAAGAGTTTGAACTCTGGACGAATGTTTTCGACTCGACGAAAAAAGAAATCAAGTGGAGATTAGTCCGCCACGTAACATGGTGATTGGCGCGTTCCTCTATCATGCCTCAGGTCATGGGTTTGATTCCTGACAGGGTAGGAATAGTAGTTTCAAACGTGCCAGTTTCAAACGGACACCCGTCGCGCCGTGTCATTTACAGCAATATCGACTTATTTGACGTGTGCTGACAACAGCCGAACCGGACGAGCGCACTCTGCTGCGGAGACACAAACCCAAGGCAGAGGTGCGGAGTAAAATATAAGTGATAGCGAATGGTCTTTAGTTTACAAATTTATTTAAAAAAATGGATACAATAAATAGCAAACTGTTTTTTTTTAAAGCCCCAATTGATTTTTATACAAGGAAACTTACCCAGCATTGTTCCATGTGGGATGTACAAAAACTTACCAGTGTAATACGGTATAACAATATTTTGAGTATGTTCAAATGATTGCAGATAGGCTGAATTTCCTCCTTAGGGAGTTTTTAAGATCTAAATTAGTTGCAACAGAGAGGGAAAACACGTTTGAGAATGAAATATGGAAGTCTAGACATCAATTTTTAACATGAGCGGAATGGTAAATATTACACGGTGTGTAAAGTGGAATGAAACGTCATAAGCTCTCTAAATGCCTAGACTTCCGTATTCCCTTCTCGAAAATGTTTTCCCTCTCTGTTCCAACAATTTTAGATCTAAATAACTCTCTAGGGAGGAAATCCAGCCTGTCTGCAAACATTTAGACACACTTAAAACATTGTCGAATTAACTAACAGGTATAAGAAGATGAATAAAAATTGGAAATTTGTTTTCAGGTGTTGCCCAGTGGGTGAATTGGTTAAGCCGGATGAATCTTGCGCAAATGATAAAGGTTTCAGCTCCTTTACTTCACAAAAGTCAACAGATGGAAGAGTTGAGGAAATAAATTTGTAATATGGATGATTGGCTTGAGAGGGGAGACTACACTAACGGAGTAATGGAGTCAAAGTTAAAAATCTCAACTCTACAAAAACGTAGAAATAACATTGACTCCATATCTTTGTTTAATTAGCTAAATGGCTTTATAGATGTACCATCATTACTGGAACAAGTGGCATTCAATGTTCCGATCCGCCGGTTGCGAAATGATAATGTGCTGTTCCTCGATCAACACAGCACAAACTATGACTTGCATGCACCAATGTCCCGATTGTGTCGTATTGTAAACTCTATAAGTCTTTCTAGATTTAAACAATCACTAAGATAGACCGGATCTTGTCTTGAGGTAGTAATTATTTTTTTTGTCCTAGCTTTAATTTTATTTAATTGTATTTTATTTTATTAGTGCTTGTATTTATTGTAAGAAATTGTATTTACCATTGTTAGAATGGACTGCATAAGTCCGTCAAATAAATACGATCAACCAAACCCTTTACAAGAACTGACGCACTAAGAAAACTTTTTTTTTCGTATGTTCGTAGTGTCCTAGAGTTTAGTTCTCCGATTTGGAATCCTCAATATAATACTAACAAAAATCGGATTGAAAATATTCAAAACCGTTTTCTTAGACAATTAGATTTAAAAATAATGTTTCGTTTTCAAGTAGGACTGAGTCCGCCAGTTTCCATAAGGCTCAAAATCTCGCAAATCGGCGTATCATGTTGGATATGAGCTTCCTCCATAAAATTGTTAATAACCTAATCATAGACCAGAAATTGTTAGAAGCATTTCATATCGAGTCCCTGTCCGTAGAATTTGTCATTCTGTACTTGGCGATGCGTGAGCTGGTTCTCGGCAGTAGGTATATAAAATTTTGCAAATGTCACAGCGCAAATGGATGCAAGGAAATGGAGTGAATGGACTGACCTTTTTAGTTGATTTTCTTGTTTTCTCCAAACTTAGCTGAGGCGGCGATAAGGCGGAGCGAGCGGCAAAACTTCAAACCGAACATGCACTTCGATCGCGGTCAAATCGGACACTGACCCCAGGTGGCAAAATCATCAACTCATAGTTATTAGAACTATAAAGGTGCAAAAGGGACAGGATTCAAGTGGGCGAGAGAAAAGGAGACAGGCATAGGAATTTATTTACGCTGTGACACATTTTCAATCGGCCTAACCAGTACTCTTCGACATTCCGAGCTCACAAACTAATTTTACTAAAATGTCAATTTTGGTGATATAGACATATAACACAATAAATACTTTATTTTCATCAGATCTGTTAAAGACATTTTAAATTTATCTCCTGATTAATTTTAAATTTTTACTTTTACATATTAAAATCTACTACCGACATCTAATTAATTATTGTTGGTTGTGAATTTTTTCCAAGAAATATAAATGCTCATGTGAGCAGAGAGCGAGGAGGAAATTAGAGTTGGAACTTTACAATCTTATCCATTTCATGTACTTTTTATTTATTGGATTTTTATGTTTCTTATTTTTTTTTGGTATTTAAATTTTTTTCTTCTCTCCTTTTGTATTCATAATTAATTACAGTGAAATTTGTTATTGATCTTACTTTTAAAAATTATTCTCTTGTACAAAAAGACAGTATGATTTCCATAATAAATAAATAAATGTGGATGTTTAACATGAGCAGAATGGGGAATGTTACACAGTGTGTAAAGTGGCCACTTGAACCATTCGTAAACCGTATAAATGCCTAGACATCCATATTCCCTTCTCATCCTCTCTGTTGCAACAAATTTACTTTCAGTGTATTTCATGTAAACCATGTCGGAACCCGAAACTTCTTGCATAGTAACCAAACTGTAAAATCAACTTTATCAATTAGAAATCGCGTGTTATAAGCACTTACTATACACAACACTCTTTCCTCTATCGTCCTTGCTCTAACTATAATGTTTTTTTTTATCTATTGATATATTTTACACACCCCTTAATTTATTTAATAATAAATTACGACTTATTATTTCTGGCTGCGATACGATCCCACTTACTATTTGATGATGGACCCTCCTGAACACTTACTCCCACACTAATACACATAAACACACATCTACACTTACTCTCATAGAAATGCACATAAACACATCCTTTTGTTGTAACAGAATTTAATAATATGTATGATTTTTATTTAGAAACTTTGCTGGTCTGTCTTTATACTGTATTTAAAAAAAATGTTATTATATCATTGCCGACTGTTTGTTTCTTGAAAATAAATAAATAATTGAACGCATTTTTGGTGCCTTCAAGTACTTCAAGTACCTTCGAGTTCATTTTTAGGTTGTAATTAAGGTTTATTTTTATTTATTTTTGCTATTTCTTTAAACGTCTGTCAAGATCCGAGAAACGAATGCTTCCGAAACACGTCACAACTGTCGAATATTACTTAACTTAGAATATTACAACTTTTAGTTAGCAGTTTCAGCACTAATGGTCGCCAGTCACGAAATTAGTACAATTACCGTACAACGGTAAACGCCATTATGGTTGTAAAAAATATATGTATTTGAATTCACACAACTTATCTTATTCGTGACGTATTAAGTACGAATAGAATGCGAAAAGAATATTTATTAATTAACATATTACAGCAGAGATGGAGATTATTTTAGAGAAGAGAATGTGGTAGTCTAGACATTTACAGGCCTTATGACCTGTCTTTGGCTGGTTTAAGTGGCCATTTTACGCACCGTGTAACGTTCAGGGTTTTTCCTATGTATTAACATAAATATTATTTTTTTTAACGGCAATTTTGCGTAGTGCTTCTTTTCACACGTTTCGGACTGGACTTATTTCTTCAATGATGGTAAAACCAGTCGCTTGATGCTGAAAATCTCACACACGATTTCATCCATTTGTTCCTGAATCTCATTATTCTCCCTTACGGCAGCTTCATCTTCAGAAATTTCGAACAAAATTTTTATTTGTGTTTCGTTAAACATATCCATTATAGGATTTAGCCGCTCGCACCACGATAAAAAACGTGGAATGTTTTCTGGATCGGACATGGCGTTTTTTCCCGATCGTAAAGCATCCTTCAATCTTTTTAGCGCGTGATTTCGCCTAGTTGTATAAACATTTACACTAACACTCATGATTCTAAGTTAAAATAAGTGAAAATGATTTATAAGTTGCTAATGCTAAATGCTAAATGCTACTGCTAAAAATTATCGTTTGCTTTGCGGGACAGTACACGCGCTTATTATTGACGCGCGAAGAAGGTAGTTTAAAAGTTTTTATGCAAATAAGAAAAAGAGTATTACGAAAAGGCTCACAGAGATTTATGTAAATGAATGTTGTTAATGTTTTTACGATGATTATAGGTTAATAATATATTATATATAAATATAAATTAATGATATGTTATGATACGATGAGAATTTAATCGTTAACCAATGCAGGTTTATTTTCATCGACGTGTCGCGAAAGGGCAAAATGTCCGAATATATTAATTATCCGGTTCGCAAGATAGACCAAATGTTGGATGTTCGATACCTTCGACCTCGGGACTGTAAACAAGGTCTGCCCTCTCGCGATACGCGTGTTCGAAGAAAATAGGGAACGTTTGATTTTAGGTAAACTAATTGGGGTTATGGTTTTGAGTGTCAATCCTGCAATTAATGAAAGGAGTAAGGACTTACGGTTTCCTCCCTTTGACACTGGTCCAGAAAGACACCGTTATCGTTTGCACTGGTCACTTTGCACGTTTTCTTGTATGTTGGTGATTCGAAATCACTGTCACGCTCGCGGTACGGTTTTCGCTGTTGTTCGCGGTACGGTTTTTTTGTTGTGTTGTCACGCGTTGCTTTCTTGACTCGCCGTCAGGGAGGAGTAGGTACATTGGGATTCAAAACAAGGACCACCGGAATCAAAGGAAGGAATGGCTTGACACTTGAATAAAAGAAAATGAATCCGAAACAGGAGTAATATAACGATAGATTTACCGAGGCTGATATTTTTCATGAAAATGTATGTAAATCTAAGTCAAAAGTCATAGAAATATTGAGAGAAGCAGATATTTAATTAATTTAATTATTATATACATCTTTTTAATTTCTTATCTAATACATTAATTTGTCATATTGTTTCGGATTTATTATTTTTTTATTCAAGTGTCAAGCCATTCCTTCTTTTGATTCCGGTGGTCCATGTTTGTGAATTCCAATGTACCTCCCTCCCTGACGGCGAGTCAAGAAAGCAACACGCGCGAACACATAACGAAAAACGTACCGCGAACGTAACAGTGATGCGAATCATCAAAAACATACACGAAACGTAGAAAGTGATTTGTGCAAACAAAAACGGTGTTTTTCTGGACCAGTGCTAAAGGAAGGAAATCGTAAGTCCTTACCCCTTTCATTCATTCCAGGATTGACACTCAAAACCATAACGTCAATTAGTTTACGTAAAATCAAACGTTCCCTATTTTCTCCGAACACGCTTATCGCGAGAGGGCAGGCCTTTACAGTCCCGAGGTCGAAGGAATCAAGCATCCAACACATATTGAAACAATATTTCATGATTGTCTTAAGAGTAAACATTTTTTTTGGTGTGTGCATAGGTCTCCTACAGTAATATACAAAGAAATTGTGAATATGTGGTATACATACTGGTTGTTTACCCAATAAAATAAATTAATAAATAACGTTAACGTATACGGAACTCGAAACTTAAATAAACAACTTTATGCCTTAACAACTAAACTTTGGTTTTAGTAAAATGAGAATGCGCATTTGTGTCACAATTTCATTGGGACAAATAGTACTAGACGGTCTCAGCAATACAAGTAAGACTCATTTATATCATTCATTGCGTGCTACAAATGTGTAGTTATTTCTAGTAGTATATGTAGACTAATTTCTGACCCATCTTTAATGGTTCAAGTAGTATATTTATGTTAAATATTTCTATTATTTGTACGAATTACTGGAATTTAGTTACATAGATGAAATGATTTGTTCTGTAGCTAAATAATTGAGTTCATAATACCGTTTTTTGCTCTCCTGAAAAGTTTCACTTTTGCAGTTATTCTCTTGTCTGTCCTTCAACAACAACAAAGACGTTTACAAGTAATGGAATTTTATAGGTTATGTTGTGCCAATGCCACGTTGTTCCCCGTTTGCCTTAAATGTACGCAAAAACAATATAAAAATATATTAATAGGGGTACATGCAAATACCACAATTATTTAAGTAAATACATTCTAGAAGCAAACATAATACATTTCCTCACCTTGCGGCCGGCCTTTACATTTCCATACTCGGAACATAAAAAATGTATTGGATGAGAAAAAAATACCCATCATAATTATGTTTATTTTGGACAAGTTATCGGATTTTTCTTGTAAAAATCCAATGTCAGTCATAATGCTATGGATGTTAACAAATAAAACCTTATAAAAAATAAAAGGAATAAACAAAATTGACCATAAAAAACAAATAATCTAAAAGTCGCCCGCGTCAGATGATCTCGTGTATGATTTGAGTGAACATAGAATTGATACGTCACACGTGACGTCATCGACCTTTTTGCCAATCACGGGCCGTTTAATTTTTCAAACTTAAAATGGGAAATTATACATAAAAATATTCGTTTTAGATGTTTACAGTAAAATGTTCGCGATCATAAAAATACCATTTTAATGATAAATACATTTTTAATCGTTCCCCAGTTTATAAATACCCAAAAGGAAGTTCAGTGGATTTTTAACATTATTTTATTTGTTATAAGACTATTAAAGTAATCTATTTTTTTTACAATTTTTATATATCGTATTATCAGCGCCAAATTTTTAAAAGTTTCGTATTTCTGAAATAACTCCGCGTGTGACATCAGAGGTTTTCTTCAGCTTTTTTCGATCAGTTCTGCCCATCGGTCCATTCACGGCAAGCAAACCGGAAATCTGCCACAGCTCTCTTATAATTGGTTGATTCATATGATGAACCACTTACGTCGTTCATAGTGGTCCGATTTTATTGAAATGTTTTTTATTCTTTTTTTCGTACGTTTTCAGGAAACTTTGCCATACAATTTAATGCTCCAATTTTTACCGAGCGCAACAAAAAAATATTGTATTCAATTTCCCGTAGGAATAAAGTTCCTCATTATAACAGTGAAAATTCACCTCTAAATATAATTTGAAGTCCGATTTTTTTTAATCGATGACTAGCTAAACCACTTTACCCCGAGAACAATATTTCATTGAATAAAAGTATGATTTAATGCTATCTGTAAGAAAGAGTGATCCATTGTTTTTTTTTGGGAACAAAGGTCTTATTCACAACTCTATTGTTGGGTGAATATTCAATGAAAAATAATAAAGTACCTTTCGGACACACGGTCCCTTGATGTAAATGCCCACTTCACACAACTTATTTTAAATAAATCGTTTAATTTCTCACTTGTTTGTAAAGAATACCACGAGGAAGTTCAGTGATTTAGAAAAAAATCAATATTTATTAGATAATCAAACTAAGCATTAAAAAAAAGTGTCTTATTATCATTGCTATGATTTTAAAAAAATACAGCGCCCGTGACACCGTGCGATTAATAATTTAAGTTTTCCTGACATTTAAATGTAGAACCTCGTACACGTCAAAACACGCTAAACGTTAAAAAACATCGCTACGCAACAATGTTATAATTGATTTATTTATATGTTTTATTATATGTACAACTTTTTCTTCAAGTTGCCCAGCTAACAAGCGCATACACCCCTTTCCAAGCTAGGCAATTACATTTCAAAACATTATAATTTTTAACAAGTTTAATAGAAACAATATATAAATAAAATATAAACTTACTAGTATACACATATTGATACATATATACTTACGAATATATATAAACATACATACACATACATATACCCATGCGCATATATACATAAAAGATACACAATTTATTTAATATATGGGAAACTTCATGATTGCCATTTGTATTTGTTTTCTTTATTTTCATATTTTATTTTTTACATCCAGCTAGAATCTCCAATCCACGGCATGCATCAACCTCTCTGACTCCCTACGATCAGTGTCGTTAGCAATGTTGACCAATGTTAATCGGTTATTGTTCACTAGAATCTCCGACGTTTCAAAGTAACTACTTTTTTTATCAATTAGTATTCTTCAAAATTGATTAAATTTCTTTATTAATGTTTTTTTTTCTTTACTTTTTTTGATTTTATTTAAACGTAAAAAATATTTCTCTTATATTTTTTTTTAATCACTATCTAATTACATGTATATTTATATTAGTTACCCAAGTAGTAGTTTTAAATAATAAAACATGTAATTTAAAAAAGAAAACTCTTCGTTTAGTGTTATTCAAAATTGTTTTAATTTTTAAAAATTAATATGTGTTGCTTTCTTAGTTTTTTTCTCTTTTTTTTACAGGTTTAAAATATTTCTATAATCAAATATTTAATTTTTCAAGTATTTTTACAACTAGGCATATTATTTTTAAACCGTGTATCTTTTCTTTTGACTCCTCAATTTGTAAATAACTGTGAAGTAATAATTTATTTTAATTACTATATTTTACTTATTTCACTTACATGTATGTATTTTATTATATGCAACTTTTATGTAAAAGGCACTAAGTGCCGTTTATTTCAATAAAATAAGATAATAAATAATAATAAAAAAAATACAAGAGTTACTAGATACTCCACCCTGATGCTGCAAAAAATTAAAAAAATAAATACAACCTTCGGTCAAAGAAGATTGGCCTACTACTCGGTTAAAGTTTACAATCTACTTCCATTATCCATAAGGACAATTAGTAAGTAATCACAATATAAAATTGCTATTAAGAAATGGATAGTGGAGGTGATTTGCGCACGGATCGATGAGTGGATCAAGCCAAATAGGTAAAATGTGTGTAGTGTTTATGAAATTTGTTCTATTGGTCTGTATAAATTGGATGTGTTTTTTATGTTTATTTTAGTTTTTTTACTGTTTATTATAATTAGGTTAATTGGATTAATTACGTTTTTTTTATTGTTATTATTATATTAACTTTGTTAAATAGCTAATCTTAGGCAGGTTTCACATTTTGTGAAATGTTTCCCTCGGCACGGGACACCCCAGTAAGGAACATTATTCTGTATAAAAAAAGAATACAAACAATGTTAAAGTATAAATAAATAAATATTTATGTTATTTCTCAAGTATTTTCGAGAATCTTTGCCGTTTAATTAAATGCTCTAATTTTTACCGCGTGTAAGAAAAAGTTTTTTTTATCCAATTTTCCTTAGTACTGTACTTGCTCACTGGAATTTCAAAACACGTTTTTCTCATGCACAAAAATGGAAAGTATTGTAAGAAATTGATGTTTTAATTATATTTATTACATGTTGAACAATATAATACTGAATCGGTGATGTGATCTTCCAAAGTGATGACATTATTTATTGTAATGTGCAACTGTGTGACCAATATTCATTTACATTTCTAGTAATATTATAAGTTTTGTATGATTAGTTATTTTATGTTATGTATAATTTTTATGTGACAACATTTATAATAACAATATTATGTGGAAGCCTCTAATTGGACTTTATGATATGTATTTATGGTATAACTGATTCTTATAAATGTATAAATGTCTGTTGGCTTTCCAATGAAATAAAATAAAATTAAAAAAAAATGAACTGCACTGACCTCTACTAAACTAATGTAATGTACTGATTTCTAGTGCCGGTACCTAAAGGTGCTACTGTTTTTATAGTGGTCGTCCATAGTGTTTACTTCCGAGTGGGGAATCGAGGTCACCTTTTAATTCTTTTCTTTCAGCAATTTGTCATCCGCGCTAGGTAGGTAATCAGTATTTTTAATCAATACGTATATTTTTTGGGTGATCCCGTGTAAGTTGAATTCGTTCGGACGTTTAGGCTACCATTGCAGGAGCTTTTTTCAAGGTAAACAGTTTAGCCTGAAAGCTTACGCACCTACCAGAAGTCAATCTAGAGAATGGGTCAAGGGGTCTACCACAAACTCTGAATTCGGGCAAAGAAATTTCAGGTTTCTGGGCAGCAAAATATTTGATTACTCAAACATTGCAAAATCATGACTCGGATTCAATTAAATAAATTTGTAAAAAAATGGTTACTGGGTTTAGGTAGAGAAAAACTGGAAAATTTACTAAAAAACATTCTTAAATAATAAAAAGTATAATTAAATACTGTATAATTGTACAGTAAATAAATAGTAGGTAGACATGTTTTGTTTATTTTACATAAAAACGTCTGCTTTGTAACAGGTTGTACCAAGTTAAACAGACTAGACATAAATCAGAGAAATCTATTACCTAAAATGTATTAGATAAAGTAATATTTGTTTATAAACCGTGATTATTATAATTAATTGGTATTTTTTAAATGTTTTTATTTTTTTGTTGTTTACGTACAGAAATGCACGATTTACCTTCTGTACTGTCCTTGAGACGATAGGAGCTCAAGCGAAAGTGGGCATTGGTTTCCGGGCGAGTCCCACGAAATTATACTTAAATATTGCAGCGAAAAACTACCTTTCGCCGGAAAATGTATTTCAGATCAACCTTGCTGGGAATCGGACCCAAGACCGTAAGCATAATAGACAAGTGTGCAAAATGGATTTAAAATGATATATTTACTGTTAATGTAATTCGAACTAAAAAAGGGAAAAGTTATTAGTAAATCGTGTGCATCATACTCGTATATAACGGCCATTATAGGTACAGTTACTATGATGTGCATACGCATAGGTAATACATGAGAGCACCGGCCAGTGTGAATGGGTGAATTCAAAAGGCAAACAGTTCCGGGAAAGCGCAGTCCAAGCGGCTCACACAATACACTGAATATAACAGCCCTAAGGGCCCTCTCTGCCTGCAAGGGACCATCGACTTTAATGACGAAAGGAATAGACTAGTGGAATGCTAAATTATGCAAGTTGAGAGATTGCTCGATAAAGAGTGTATTCAGGAAATTGAGTAGGAATCTAGAATTTAAACTATCGACAAATAGTCAGCAGTGGACGTCCAGGATGTCGAGAACCTGATGCCTTGTAAAGTAGGCAAGCGCGGTGAAGGCTCTCAAGAGGCATCTGTAGTACATGGCCAAGCCAACCGTATCGCATCCGCTTGATGACAGTTGTCACCGGAGTTTTCTGCATCCGTTCTCTTATTACTTCATTCCAAACAAAGTCAAACCACCGCACGCCCGAGATTCTTCTGAGACACCTATTCTCAAAAACTTGGCGAACTCCGGTGGTGACCTCAAACCAATCTGTGACAAAATCGTTAATTCTGATCTGTTTGAAAAAAAACGAACACAGCTTATGTTAAAACTTAATATTCACTAAATGTTCATGTATATTCGTATACAAACACTAACTGACTTTTTGTGTCTCCCGGTTTCGAGATGTACCCGTCTCTTCGTCAGGACACCAATTAAACAAAAACGCATATTTGATAACATTTAGTAAAATGTTTGGCCATAATGTTCCAATACATAAAGGTACTGGATATGAGACAACTGTCCCTAAAAGAAGCACTTACACACTTCTGGTAAAATGATAAAAAGAGGTCTCAGCAGAATGTCCGCACGAGGTTTTCCCAGAGCATGAATTATGTCATACACAAAACCCATGAAACTTTTGCTCAGAGACATCTCTCATTTATCGCACCGAGAGTGTTTAATATTTTGAAAGAACGTATTAAGCTCTTAAGGACAAAAATTATTTAGAAGAAAGGAGTTAAGGACTGGAATTTCCTTAGTGGGAGGGATTTGGGTGGGAGACTCCTTGATGATTTTCCAAATGCTTGAGTTTACTGTTTACCATATTGATGTGCCATATATATGTTTTTAAAATATTGGTGGTGATATACTCATGTGTCTGTGTCATATAATTGCTAATCCCATCTCGACACAGGACTTTTAGTCCCATGGAGTTGAGACTTATTGTCTCAAATAATGTACAATGAACTTATGTATGCAAATAAATAAATAAATAAAGTTAATGCTTTACACGTGAATATTAGGTAATTTTTAGCTTTGAACTATCGATTAACACTTAATTATTTTGCTCTTGTTACACGATCTTCAATTAAAATATGCGAAAATTGTACCATCAGAATATTCAAGATCACGGGGTCACCCGGTAATTTAGTCACGTCTGCTGGCTGTAATAATTATCAAGTTCCGGTATACTTTTGTATGAAAAGCTCGCCTGGAGCGCACTACTGATTAAATCTCCGTCTCCATCGCCTGTAGCTGCAGAAGCATATGGTCCTGTCTCCCTTTCCCCCCTCTGTCCTATCCCCTCCCGGCCTCTCCGGGGAGCCGGGGGCGGGAAATGACTGGAAATCGTTTAAAGCCACGGAACTTACGGAAAAAGACCCCTAAAAAGAGGTTTATTTCGTTATTAGATTTATTTCGCAAGTGTTCAGATTGGCAACTATTAGCTGGCGCAGTCGGAACGGTAGAACTATAAAATTGTAATATCTAATCATCCATACGAATATCCATGTGCGTGTATAAGAAGATGTATGAATGTAGAAAAAGAGAACTATGAATGAAAATACAAAGTGACATGGAGTTCTGTTCTCTCTCCCTACCCTTACGAGGCAACGGGGTGATGGTTTGTTGGTAAATTAAAAAAAATATCGATTAACATTCTTCGTGCTCAAAATTATTTAAAAACGTTAAAATCACGAAGCTAATATATGAAATGAAAGCGCATAATATCTTAGTAATGTGCAAGCATTGTTATTAAAAAAACAATGCTTAAGCCGAGCACGCTAGCAACATAAATCAAGCTTCAAAAATAGCTTTTAACTCTTTGAGGCATAGCTTTTTATTTTATTATAATTATTTATTATTAATTAGAATTTTTAATGTTATAAATTGTTATTATTATTACTATTTTTTGTTTTTTTTTTGAGACAAAAGCATTTTATTGTATTTAATATACTTATATTTTGTACCTCTTAAATAAAAAAAATATATAAAGCCTTTTCTTTTTAAAATTTTATCTTCACAGATTGTTTAATTATTTTTTATATCTAAATGTGTTCTTTATGCAATGCTGCTGTGTTATATCTAGTATTTATGTAACATAATAAGTGTTTCACATTATATTGAAGTGTTTATATTTTTAAAAATATATTTCTTTTTAAGGTAAAAGACATTGCGTGCCGTGTATATTAATAAATAAAAAAATATGTATGCGAAACTATAATGCTACGGATATCGTACTGGATAACAACGGTTTAGTGGTAACTTCAAAAGCCAAGTATCTATTTAGTATACATGCTAATTGCTGATTGTTAAGATAATCAGGACATCGAAAGTTTTAATTTTTTTAGATGTTTTTCATAAATTATAATTATTATGTAAGTTATCTCTACATTTTTATGTTAAAATAAAATCTGTTTTACGAGATTAGCGAAAATTGACTAATCTGCTTTTCTTCCATACTTTTATTTGCTTTTTAAATATCTTGATTTTTTTTCATTGTGTATTTTTGTATTATTTAATTAAGTACTAACTGTTATTCAACATATTATTTATTACTCTAATTTCATACTATAGTATAGAATGAGTTTATAGAAACCATATCTCAATTATCATTAAAATTGAGTTTTTGTTTTTTTTTCTGCTGAAATCTGAAGATGCCCATTAGAGGGTGAAAGCTCTAATTGGTCAAAATAAATTAGTGGAAGTGTACCAATTATTTTAATATTAATAACTTATATGTAAATATAAGTTATTACACCATTACAATGGAATTCCATCAAGAATTGTCAATAAATAATTTAAAAAATAAATAAATTAAATACTAAAATTCGCTCTGCACTATTTAGCCATTTTACCAGGATAAAATTTATTGGTATCATTATTACTAATATGGTAATGAATATATTATATACCTCTGTTTTAGTATTAAAAAAACATATGGAAAATGTGGTTTGTTTTTTATACCACCATGCTTCAACGAGTTATACAGGTACGTGTAAAGCCCCAAATGTCATTTTAAGTACAGTCGCACATAAACTGTGCATCGACTGTACACCGTAGTCTATCAAACTGATTCCAAATCTGTTTTCACCGAATGCACCCGGTTACAGGGCGGACAATTCGAGGAAAACTCCCACTCTTCCCCTGCCCGCCGCCCCCTCCGCGCCCCGCCGCATCATCCCTTACCCTTCAGTCGTTCCATCTCGGGCAGTTCTTCGCCGCTTTCTGAGCGGTCCGGTCGTGTCCCGCGCGCGAGTGCCAGTGAAACGTACATGGATATCACAATTTACATTCTAATAAATTGTTACAAAATTGTGCCGATTGTGCGAAAATCTCAGTGCCCTGGTGACAGCGGAATATAGGAAACAAAGTCTCAAAACGCAAGGTAAAAAAACAATTTCAAATATTCAAACAAATCTTTCCATCGTGTGATTATTTGAAAACTTAATTTTCAAGAATAATTCATAGGATGTTATTATGTATAAGATAAGTAATTGCTGTCTTTCTTTTTAATTACATCTAATAACGTTTTGAAAGTCAGCACAACGCTTTTAATTTTACATACCGGCTATTTGAAAAAAAACCGGCACATTCAATCTGCCAAATATGATTAATTCAGGATTGCGATTTTAAATCGTTTTACAGTATCATTTTTAGCAATATAAAAAATAAATTCATTTTCGTTACATATAACAATATTTATTACATTGCAACAATAAATTTACAGCAGTCTATTATGAAACGGCCCCTTAAATAAGATATTCTGGCCGCTCTCCACTTCATGCCAAGCCTAAATTTTCCATGATATGTATTTGTACGTACATAATATTTAACCTTGAAGAAAATATAAAGGTACTATTGTTTCAATATTAACTCGAAAGTTTTGAAGGTGTAGCTAGAGGACGAATTAGTTATGAATTTAAATTTAAATTTGTTGCGGAGAGAGAAACATTTTTGAGAAAGTAATACGAAAGTCTAGGCATTTGCAGGGCTATCAACCTGTCGTTGGCTGGTTTAAGTGGCCACTTTACACACTATGTAGCATTCACCATTCTGCCTATGTTTTGACATCCACAATTCCTCAAATCTCCAGACTGTTGCCTTTTGTGAAGTGAAAGAGCTGAGACGTTTATCGTGTGGGTGAGATTCATCCAGCTGAACCAATTTTACTAGGCAACGCCTGAAAACAGTTTTCCAATTTTTATAATTCTTTTTGTACCAGTAAGTTTAATCGAAGATGTTTTGAGTATGTTGAAATGTTTGTAGACAGTCTGGAATCCGAAGTATTTAGATCTAAATTACTTGCAACATAGACGGAGCCCAGAGAGGAGAGGAGGGCCACCCAAACAAGTCGATGATAGGTCATAAGCCCAGATAATGCTCAGAATTACATATTTCGTTCTCAAAAATGTTTTTTCTCCCCGCTGCAATAAATTTCAATCTATTGAAATCAGTACAATAAATTTCAATCTTTTGAAATCATTACAATAAATTTCAATACATTGAAAGCATGAGAATAAATTTTCACCAGCTGTTTAATTTTCCCTTTCTTAAGGTATTCATTTTTTCAACAACGTTTTGGGTTTATACACATGTTTGTGGACAAAGACGGAATTTCGGCTTCCAGGGAGTTATTAAGATCAACATATTACAAAAGACATCTGGTTTAGTTTAGGCCTTTACAGGTCTTATGCCCAGTCATTAACTGGTACAAGTGCCCACTTTCCACACTGTGTAACCTTCACCATTTTATATATGTTTAAACATCCATATTTCTTTCATTATCAGTTCAAACAGATAATACCTAGATACCAACATTTCCTTCTCTTAAATGATCTCCATCTCCGGTGTAATACGTCAATTTAAATCGGTCTTATATTTCGATTACAGATGACAAATGAAACATTAACATAAATACTAGTATTATTTTTTTCCCCTTTCGCACCTAATGGTACATAGGGCACTGCATTATTTTACCAACCGCAGTGTGTCTTGACATTTTTTTTATTACATGAAGGTAAGATGGTCAGTTTATGCTTGCCAGTCCCGGGACAAAGATACCATGAAATATCCTGGTGAACAAAATATTTTTTTTTAAAATTAATATTTTATGTCGACCATGTAGAGAATTGAACCGGAGATTTCTAGCATGGTAGGCAAACACGCAGAGCCCTTGACCACGAGGCGGACTAATTATTTATAGGGCAGGGTTTATATGACCTGTCAATTAATATTATAAAAGTCAAAATTTGGAAAAGGTGAGAAAAAACTTTTTAATTAAAATTATTGTAAAAGTTCATTCAAATTTATTTCAGAAATAAAAACAAACCGGATACTGGTTTCATAGTCTTTTTTCATATTTTTCAGACATCGTAATTGGCAGTCCATAGAATTAAGAATAGTCCAGAAATCGCATACGCATATCAAACAGAAGACGACTTAACTACTCATAAATGAGTAGGTTTACGTTTTGACCCATTAGTTTCTTTGTAGACGTCGTTCAGTACGCAACTCCTGATTTGAATTTAACCATGCCATGTTGTGTCCTTTTAAAGCGTAGAAATACTGCTAGGATCTTACTACTAAAGAAACTAAAAAAAGTAATTATCAAATGAATGTGTTTGTCACAAATGCATTATTTAAAAGTTGAATTATTTTTCCATCTGTCAGATTGTCGAAGACACAAAATGGCAATTTCGTTAGTGTTGCCAGAGTAGTAAATTTTTTTACCCTACTTTGCTCATATAATAAGAAAAATAATAAAAATTGAACCTCGGATTAAACAACGCCGTGGTGGACATTTGGCCGAAATTATCTTTAAAACATAAAATATTATTTAACTTGATATAAAAATATTTGTTTTATGTAAATAAAATTTGTTTTATATTTTATGCTCAAAGTTCATTAATTCAATTACTCTTTTTAAATGACACTTTACTTATCTACTCTGTTGTGTCAATCAATGTTTCCGAGTGCACAATAAGAAATTAGAACAATTAACAAATTGTTTTTTTTTATCTTACATTTGTGTTATGGTTATATTCTTCGCGATCTGGCAATATTACTCGGTGACTTCAAGTATGCACGCGGCGAAAGTGTGTCTTAAGTGGCGGAATTATTGGAAACAGTCAGATGTATTCAAATATGATTCCACGCTCCTTCTAGACTATTCTTAATTCCATGTGGAAGTCATTACCCTCACAGAAATAGGCCAATAAAGAACCTAAATCACAACAATAATATATATTAACAATATTTCAACTCGTAACAATAATATGAAACAATAGTATGTTATATATAAACGATTTATTTTTCAATAACATAGACATATTTAACTGCAGTAAACTAACTTTTAAAACCAAAATTAAAAAACTAGTATTTGAAAAAAATTATGTTTCGTTATAATTTTTTTAAATATATTTTTACATTATAAATTTAAATTGTTTCTATTCACTCATATCAAATACACACTTACACTGTCCTTAAACCTACCCTTACACCCATATACAATCACACACATATTCACATACCTACCAAAACCACACTCCACTTTTTTACACACGCATCCTCACACAAAAAAAAAACTCGCACGCATGCACTTCTATGAATTATATTTAACTGAACTGGATTTTTATAATTGTATTTATGTGGAAAACTGATTTGGCTTTATTTTATGTTTTTTAAAAAATGTTGTGTATATTTTTTTGTATTGCTGTTGTTTTTCTTAATAAACAAAAAAAAAAAAAAAAGAGGTAAATTGTCGACTTCGTGGTGTAGTGGTCAGCGCATTGACCTACCATGCAAGAGAACCCGGGTTCGATTCCTGACATGGTCGACTTAAATATTTATTTTAAAAGGTGTTTTTCCAATACAATTACAAAAGTTCCTGGACTGGTACCTGAAGCGTAAAACTGATTATCTTTCTTCATTTAACAAAAATGATCAAGATATGCTGCGATTGGTATATCAATCCAATGCTTTATCCATCATTAAGTGTGGAAAAGAAATGACGATGATATTTAAACTGATGAAAATGTCATTATATCAAATCATTATTTACATCAAAACACTTTCTTTAAAGGTCCTTCACAAAAAAATAACTCAATTAAAAATGACTATTGCGTACTTTTGAATTCTCTAGCTTTACTGTCTTGCATTGAATTTTATAGTAAAAGTACTAATTTGTGGATTTATCATTCGTCTTTTATTTGTATAAAAAAAAAGGATCATAAAAGAAAGGGCCATGTATATATTTTTTATTTTTTTAAATTTAAATTTCATTGATAAACCCTTACGGGTTACATACATTTAACAAAATATTTTCACTTTTAAAATTCACATTCTACTGTTAATAATAATATTTTTAACATCTTTTGTAAAGGTTGTCTGAGTCTTTTGTTTAGTTTTGTCTGGTGGTTTATTGTATAATTTCAGCCCATGGTTTATTAGTCTCGATTGTCCTTTTCTCGTTTTAAAAGATTGTATATGATATTTTTCTGATATTCTCGTATTGTGTTCATGTTTACTATAGTTTTTTTCAAGTTTTAATTTTTCGTCTACAATTACATCAGTGGCTAATTTATGAATAAATTTTAAGGATTCTAGTTTAAAGAGTTCAGTTTTTTAAAAACATTAAGCGTTTGCTTTTAGTACTTTTAATTACCAATAGAAAAAAAACAATAAAAACACGCTCTCCTATAATAACAATAAATTAACAAACGTGAAATACTTATAAGTACCGACGGAAAACTAAGGGTTAAATCCTTGAGCTCAAAGCTAATGCTTTCAAAAATATAAACAATAAAATGTTTTGAGTATGTCCAAATGTTTGCAGACAGGCTGGATTTCCCGAGTCTGCAAACGTTTGGACTTACTTAAAACATTGTTGACTAAACTAACCGGTATAAGTAGAAGTATAAAAATAGAAAAATTGTTTTCAGGCGTTGCCTAGTCGGTGAAATGGTCCAGCCGGGTGAATCTCACCCACATGATAAAGGTTTCAGCTCTTTAACTTTACAAAAGTCAACAAATGTAAAAGTTGAGGAAATGTCCGTATTTAAACATAGGCAGGATAGTGAATGTTACGTAGTGTGTAATGTGGCCACTGAAACCAGCCAATGACAGGTCATAAGGTCTGTAAATGCCTAGACTTCTATATTCACTTCTGAAAAATATTTTCCCTCTCTGATGGAACAAAAAGAAAATCTTATTTTTTTACGACTTCGCGCTGAAGCGACGTATGTACGAGTATGTAAATGCGTAACTCGAATTTCGCGCAAATGGGACGTCGTATCTCGGGGTACTCAAACACAATATGATTTTTTTAATACCGAGAAGTTCTCACAAAAACTGCGATAAAAACATCCCCGGTAGGCTTTTAAATTTTTTCAATCGGCGTACAAAAAGAAAATTGAAATTTTCACCGCTAAAATTGTGTAAAGTAATTTTTTCGACAATATAATAAAATGTTGAACGCACACAGAAGTCAGTTCGGAAACAAAACGAAAGCCTAGCGGAAGATATTCAATTTGACAATGAAAGTCAAAGAAAAGCGCTCCTAGAATTAAATAAAAGTTGTAATAAATTTTCCTGGAAATTTCCATTCGAGAAGATTAAATTAAAATATAAACTCGGTGAAATTTCGCCAAAAAGCAGTTACTTTCGGCATCTGTTAACTTAAATACCGTCTAAATTTGTTGCAAAAGAGAAGAAAACATATTTGAAAAGGGAATATAGAAGTCTAGGCATTAGCAGGGCTTATGGCCCGTCATTGGATGCTTTATACACTGCGTAACGTTCACCATTCTGCCTATGATTCTTCTTCTTCAGCCTTGTTCTTTCCACTGCTGGATGGCGGCCTCTTCCAAACGTCTCCATTCCTTCCTATCACCCGCTTTCATCATCCGCGTTTTACCGGCAATAGAGACAATGTCGTCGACCCATCTTTTCTGTAGCCTTCCAACACTTATTCTGTTTGCCCATGGTCTCCACTTTATTATTCTGCCTATGATTAAACGCCCATATTTCCTCAACCCTTCCATCTGTTGACTTTTGTGAAATAAAATAACTGAAACCTATATCATGCGGGTGAGACCATCCGGCTGAACCAATTCACCTACTTGGCAACGCCTGAAACCAATTTTTCAATTTTTATATTTGTTTATTCTAGTTAGTTTAATCAACACTGTTTTAAGTATGTCCAAATTTTGTAGACAGGCTGGGTTTTCCTCCCTAAAAATCTCCTATCCTTTAGATCTAAAATTATAGCAACAGAGAGGAAAGCATTTTTAAGATGGGAAAAGTCTACGAATTTACAGGTCCCCAAATTCAACTCTTTGGTGTAGATATTTAAACATAGGCAGAAAGGTGATTGTTACACAGTGTGTAAAGTGTCCACTCAAACCAGCCAATGACAGTTCGTAAGCCCTGTAAATGGCTAGACTACTATATCCCCTTCTCAAAAATGTTTTACCTCTCTCTTGCAATAAATTTCAATATTGAGCCAGAGAGCGAAATCCGGCCTTGTCTACAAACATTTTGATATATTCAAAACTTTGTAGAAATTTAATTGAGAATTCAGTGGCCATTTTACACACTATGTATCATTCACCATTCTGAACATGCACATTTCCGCAAAACTTCCATCTGTTTACTTTTGTGAATAATAAATTAGTCGATAATATTATATTCTTCTTATTTGTTTTCTCCTTTATTTCCTCGATTGAACGCGAACAGAATAAAGTGTCGAAATTCTCACTTTCGTCTACTTAAAAATCCATTTTGAAGGTTTTTAATCAAACAAAGTAATACGTGAAACATTTACACAATATCTTGTAGAGCAGAAAAAAAACTTTTGAATGACGTAACCTTTACCATTTCTTTTAATTTTTAGTGCCCATTTTTAAATTTGAAAATAATTTACAGAAAATAGTTATTATGGTAATAATTTTCAATTGTAATAATGCTTTTATCTTTTTGAGTGTTGTGCTTAAAAGACAGTAAATTTTCAATAATACAGTAATTTGCATTAGGGTGACATTCGAGATTTCACGATCAAGCACATGGGAATAAACTGATGATCGACATTTCGCAACTGACTGGCGTTCGACAATATATGACGGGTCTCATTGTAAAGATGAATCCTCACGCCTCATACGTATTGTGTCAGAACACTATTGATTTCTAGAGTTAGTAACGAGGGAATATATATTACATAATAATCTGACCTACTTCAATACGCCTAATTGGTTTCGTACTGATTTAATTGATTAAATACATAAGGGAAAAATTGAGCAAAAGTGTATTTGATGCCAAGTATTGGGGTTGTATTACAACCGGGCACTTGAGACTTATTAAGATTGATTAAAAACAAAACACTCGATCCGACAATGATCAATTCGTTCGAAAAACTTTGCATCTTCTATAAATGAAACGCTGACTAATACTGTCTCTGAATTAGTAATTAAGTGTGAAAGCGACATAATTATTTATGTACAATATTTTGAGTTTGTCGATAGAAATAAAAATGGAAAATGGACTTCCATATTTACTTCCCTGAAATGTTCTCCATCTCTGTTTTAATTTGATAATTATTTCAGTTTTGACGAAGTCGTCACCGGGGCAATCTATAAAAAATGTTCAACATCTTTTAAATGTAAGATCGAAAAGCTTCCATCCAGCTGATATTAAATTTAATTACGTACGCCTCTTGGTTAATTAAAATTAAGATAAGCAACTTTTACTTGGACTGATTAAACACTAAACTGATTATTGATGATTGGGTATTATATTTTTATTATTAAATATTAAAATACAAATTTAAACATCAAAACACAAACCAGAATACATACGGAATATTATAATTAGCAAATCCCACCAAGCCACTTTTTGTGTAACTTTCAAAAACTATTGACTTATATCTTGATGTCTATGTTACCTATCTATTGTTCCAAAAACATTTGAATCTATTATAACAAAAAAAAACACCTATTATTTTTATTTGTTAGAATAGGTTAAAAATGTATTGATCGATCAACAATATGGTTTTTGAGCTGCCAAATCCACTACAACCAATATGCTATCTTATACTACTGCTATCACTTGTGGTCTTGAAGACAATCTTTAGGCTGATGTCCTTTATATATACTTTTCTAAAACTTTCGATAAAGTCAAGCACACAATTCGCCTGGCTTACTTACAAGCTATTGGTATAAGAGATCCTTTTTATCATTTTCGTCGTCTTACTTAAGTTAAAGAAAACAGTTGATTCGAATATATAATTTATTTTCTTCTCCAATCACTTTTACTTCTGGAGTACCTAAAAGAGCCCACCTTGCTCCATTATTATTGAATATTTTTATAAATCATACTCTCAATGTTTTTCAAAATACAAAATTCTGGATTTTGCTGATGTCAACAAGATACTTAAACTTATCGTATCTCCCAATGGTTGTCTTCTATTTCAACAGGATATTAATTGTTTCAACGAATGGTGCGATGCCAATTGCCCTTAACTTAACATTGACAAATATAAAATAATGTCTTTCTCGTTAAATTAAATAAACCTTTACAGTTCAACTTCAAATTGAAAAATATTTCTATTTTAGTGGTTCCGTCAATAAAGATCTTGGCATTACTTTAAAAAATAAACTCTCCTATCGTAAATACATTGATAATATTGTAATCAAATCTTTTAAACTTCTTGGTTTTATCAATACAATGACGACGGGCTTTAAAAATATTAATACTATCAAAACTCTTTACTGCTCATTAGTTCTACTAGTTTTATGTTATTTTTCTTCAGTTTCTTCATATTACTGTTGTAATTGTGTTAGGCCGTATATACAATAAATAAAAAAATAAATAACCTTTGGAAAGACCAGTAGCTTATCGCTACTATCCGTGGCTTTTTCATAGGTCCTGTCGGATATATAGATCTGGAGGCTTCCACAAATAATTTCGAGGCTTTTAAAAAGTTTTGTAATCCTCTCGGCTTCGTTATCCCGACAACCGAAGAATTCGCCTCGTTTGTTTCATCAATCCGTCGAAGTACATAATATTATGTACTTCCGGATTATCTTTTTTTGCGAGGCTAGAAGATTACTGAAAGCTCCTTTATGCATATTTTCTCGTCCAGCAACGAACGATTTTTTCTTGTTTGTTAGCACCGCCAAGAAGACTTTAGTCCTCGGATATTATGCATTCATTTAATTATTCATTAATCCCTTTCCACGCCCAATGGTGCGTAGGAAACTACATTGGTACACCGATCGAAGCGTATCTTGATTATTTTAGTGACATGAAGGTTAGATAATCTATCTTACGCTTCAGGTACCAGTCCAAGGACTATGAAATATTCTGTTTTGAAAACTCCCTAAAAATAAATATTTCATATCTACCACGTCGAGAATCGATATCTCAGATATTACATACATATATTTTGAGTAAAAAATTTTTTTTGTGGAAGTACTCACATTGAACATTTATTTGATTTTTTTTACTACGCACATATAAACAAAGACTATTTGATACCTGAATAGACCATACATCTATTCACGTTAAATTTAAGTTCTTCTGGTAATAAATGTAAAATACTTTTGGGGACTTACTAACCCGTTTATTTGTAACCTGTGTGCGTATGTATGAAAAAATAATGCATAATGTATTATAATATTATGTACTTTTAAAATATCTGCGAACTTTTTGGTTTTCAGAGTTACCTATAATTGAGGTTGATACATATTAAGTTATTGCTTGTCTTGAATGTAAATAAATGTTTTAGATGTATTGTAGATTTACATAAAACATTTACATTGATGTAAATCTAGAAGCGCTTTATTTTTGACACAATAATATGGTTTCAATACACCAGTATTTAAATCAATATTTTTTGCAATGGAGAGGGACACTTTTGAAAAGGGGATATAAACCGGCTTATGACCTGTCATTGGCTGATTTAAGTGGCTATTTTACACATTGAGTAACATTCATTTTGCCATTTTAAAACATCCGCATTTCCTCAACTTCTCTATCTGTTGATTTTTGTGAAGTAAAAAACCTGAAACCTTTAAAATGCGGGTGAGATTCATCCGGCTGAACCAATTCACCTACTAGGCAACGCCTGAAAACCGATTTTCAATTTTCATACTTCTTCTGATACCATTAAGTTTAAGCAACATTTTTTTAGTATGTCCAAATATTTGTAGACAAGCCGGATTTCCTACCTCTAAAGAGTCATTTAGATCAACGGAGAGGGAAAACATTAAGATCAAAATGCAATTCAATTATTTTTTCCATTCTATAAATATAATTTAAATTTTAAATATATATATTTTTTTTTATTCACCCATAAGAGATAAAATAGATTATTAAAAAAGTAATTACATAGCAATGAAATACATGTTAAAAGTAAAAACAATAAACAAAAAATCCAACAAAGGCATGGCCTGTTCGTGGGTATACTAGAAATATTAATGAAACTTTTGCTCCTATGATAAATAGACGGGTAAGTCTAATATTTTTTGTATAATATAAGTAAGAGGAAAAAAATCTGTAAAAGATTATGAGGTACTATTTTATTCTTTTGTAATTAAAGAAGAAAAAAAAAACATTAAAATATTCCTTATTATTAAAGAGCAACTAAATGTATCATATAAAAAGAGTTATTATCTTGTTTAAATCTGTAAGGAATGTAGGTATATTGTTGGTGATAACAACATACCTACATCCATGATAGTGCGTGTTTTTTAAAAGAAGGAAAATTTTTAAAGATTGAGATTAACGAAATATTATCAGTAAAAAAAGGATTGAAAATTTTTAGGCCTATAAAATATGCAAGTCTCTTTGCTAGCCTCGTTAACAATGTGGTATTTCTAGCACACGATTCCTTCTTAGACTTAAATACATTTATCTATTTGTTTAAGAAATGTATCTATTTGAATTACAAGTAATAGAATATATAATAATTAAGGAAATCCAGCCTGTCTACAAACGTTTGGACATGCTCAAAACATTGTTGAGAAATCAGTAAGTTTATTCTCCGAATTAACAAATAAAATGCATGTTTTATGTCGTTATTAAATTAATTAAAGAAATAAATATGTACCTCCTAATAGACAACGAAAAGATTTTTTCAATGCGTATCGTAGTCTCAGTACTAGAAAAAACATATAATTCCTTCCCCTTACATAAAAAATAAATATGTCAGAATAAATAACATATATATTTTTTTAAATATAAAGTTTTTTATGCTCAAGTCCGTTTCGCGATGCAGTGGTCAGTTCGTTTCCTTGTCATACTTGACGTCCTGGAATCGATTCTCGGCATGTCCATCATGAAGCATTTATCTTAAATATGTGTTTATTTGCGGTAATATTTTTAAGCCAGAGAACTGGTGCCTGATCACCGCAACTTCATGTAACAAATGATTGAGATGTAAACAGTTGAGCATACAAAAAGGTTGTGCATGATCTTTTTTTGGGAACGGATAAAGAGATAGTAATAATACTCTTTAAAAAAACTAAACAATGAAATATTAATAAACTTTTTCAGCTAGAATCTTTAAAATTTATTCATAAGTTAGCCACTGATATCTTTGTAGACAAAGAACTAAAACTTGAAAAAAAATGTAATCAACATGCATATAATACAAGAATATCAGGACAATATCACATACAACATTCCAAAACGAGACAAGGACAATCGAGACTAATAAATGGGGGACTGAAATTATTCAACAAACAACCAGATAAAATTAAACAAAAGACTCTGACAAACTTTTCAAAACATGTAAAAAATAAATCAACAACAAAGTATGAATGAAAAATTATACATTATTTTTGTAAAATAAATCTAATTATCCATAAGGGTTAATTAAAAAATATCTAAAAAATGACGAACTTAAAAGGTTTCACCAGTAACAGTTATTGGTTACAATAAAATAGTAAAGATGTAAATGTTCCATTACTTTGCAGATAAACAATGATTCACATGTGCTTTTTTTTAACAATACACATTTTCAAATAAGGGTATTTTGTTACTCTTTTTATTTTTTAACAAGCAAAAAAATATGATGGAAACGGTATCAATATTTTTTTCGTGCGACCCGACGTCGGATAAATTTTCTACTTAACCTTAAACTATGCACATTTTGAATTACCAGAAAAAGAGGTTCGCGCCCCATGGGACGAAAAGCACGTATGCCGTTTTTGCGACTTGCTTGTACGCAATGTTTATTAGAAACGCAGTAGGCGGGCATGACGTGTGACGTCAAAATGACGTGACGCCTACTGTGAGCCGTTTTGTATATGTTCATTTTTAAATTAAATTTTTTTTTATGAAGAATTGTTGTGAATAGTTATATCATTAGAAGCGTAAAAATCCGTTCTAAATTTATACAATATTTTTCCCGTTATTTACAACTTGTGAAAACAAAACTCAAACTCGACAATTGTGCACCTATCATACATCATCATCATCAGCCGTCTCTTGTCCAATGGTGAACATAGGCCTCCCCCTTTAGTCTCCATATTTCCCTATCCTGAGCCAACCGCATCCAACCACTTCCTGCAACTCGTCTTATGTCATCAGACCACCTTGTCTGAGGCCTGCCGACACTTCTTCTACCCGTTCTGGGTCGCCATTCCAGGACTTTTTTGGTCCGTCTAGAGTCTGTGATTCTGGCTATATAACCAGCACATGGAAACTTAGATTTATTTAATTTATCTTTATACCAATTCAAATCGAGAGATCGCATTGCGACAGCGCTCCGCCCTTTTTCACCCTTGTTTTTCCGATGTTTAGAATTGGATCAAATACTTTCATAATTAACAATTATGATCGTCTAGAGTACTTTTATATCTTCAGTTTAGAATTCAGAAAGATTTTAGCTGGTTTGATTTTATCGCACAAATTAATATCTAATTGTATAGATGCCCATGATATTCTTGCTGAGATTAACCTTAATGTACCTCACCGTAATCTGTGTACCAATGCTGTCTTTGCCGTGGGAAAATTATTAAACTAACATCGGATTCTTTTTCCCTTTGCCAAGGATCCTCAAAACAGTGAATAAAATCTCATTAAACGGTACTGTCGATGTGTTTCTACAGCAAGGGCAAGCATTTAAGAAGCAAGCGGTGTTATCACTCCCGATTTACGATGACACACTTGCCATGTCCGCCTAGATTATGCCATAATCATATCTTTGTCAATTTAAATAGACTTATAGATTGTTTAGTTTAAGTGTTATTGTATAATATACAGTCAATAATACCAATCTGTTAGGGCTTTCGTAAACCTTTTGATTGGCTTAAAAAAACAACATATTTCGCTCTTATACACTAAAGTCTGCATCAGAACTCCATTGGAAACTGCTGATTTTGCCCACGACGAAAATTTTTTTGCCAAGGTTGATTTGATTGCACCGTTTACCCTATTCTCAGCACTCACCCTCCAATCAATATATTTCTCAGTCTTTAAATCCCTTGTAGACATAGACACGGAAACAAGATAGTTTTTATTTGTAAAGGCCCTTTGGGCGTAAACAAATAAACGAGTAAATAACTTTTCCCAAAATATTTCTGGAGAAGTTAGGCAAATATCTCAGCAAATATTGAAAGGCCATGTTTTTCCACTTCTCTTTAACTTTCCATCTTGGCTTCAGATCACTTTAGCATTGATTAATGGCTCCCTTAGGGAACATTTCTGTTTAAGGGAAGTTTTAATCACTTCCTTTGATTGTTCCCCCCGATACAGCCTTTCAAACCAATTCTTCATGTTTTTGTTCAACATAATAACCATTTACTAAGCCTTGAAATTTGACCAGAAGATAATTAAAACCTAAAAAGAGCTATTTTTCATTGAAATCAACTTAAAACTAAAATTTTTGTATGAATGAAAATGAAATAATTTTTCTTAACATCAAAATGTTTTTTTTCGTGAAGCAATTACAACGTACATTAATAAATTCTTTTATTGTTTATTTAATTGTAACTTTTATACAATAATTATGTATCTTCCCGGGCAAATCGCTGTAAAAACTATAGAAAAACAGATTAAAGTTGGTAATAAATGTTTTCTTTGCCGCGAGGTTCGCCGGCAGTTCGCAGAAGGCCGCGAAATTTTAGGGAATTTTTAGAAAAGATAAAACCAAAAATAATTACTTTAAAAACATGCGTGACAAAAAAGATTCATAAAATCTTAACAAATAAATACATAATGTGTCGCTGATGATAAAATATCATAAATATTTCAGGCATTAATTTTGGGGTGATACATTTTATTAAGTGTTATTAAATATGAGTGAATCGGTTTCGAGACGTACCCATCTCTTCTCAAAACACCTAATCAATTTTAATTATGACGTTAGTAAAAATTTAAGAGTTAAAATATTAAATACAAGAATAAATTATTAAAAGTCAATAGTGTAGAAATATTTCACATTAGGAAGGCTTTAAAAAATAATGTTCCTTTAGTCAATAATCAAACAACCTTTTAATATAGCCCATTATACGATGTTCTATTGTTATGGTAACCATTCACTCTTTTTATATTTACATTAAAATATAAATGAATTTAAAATTAAAATACTTAAGAACAGACGTACCCGTCTCTTCGCAAATCACCTTATCTATTTTAATTATGACGTTAATAAAAATTCAGGAGTTAAAATATTACATACAAGAATAAATGACTAAAAGTCAATAATGTAGAAATATTTCACATTAGGTAGGCTTTAAAAAATAATGTTTCTTCAGTCAATAATCAAACAACCTTTCAATATAGCCCATTATACGATGTTCTATTGTTATGGTCACCATTCACTCTTTTTATAATTACATGAAAATATACATGAATTTAAAATTAAAATACTTTAAAACGGACTTAAATACTACAATGGCTTCCTTACTATCTGAAAAATTATATTGGTGACAAATTCAACCTTTAAGCACATTATTCATTTATTTAATTTTATTCGTGATTTTTTCAGCTATTACATAAAAAATAGTAGAAATATTTTAAAAATACTAAAGAAAATGAAAAAAACCACTGTTTATATAATGACTATTATACTAACCAGAGAAGACATAACGTGACTAGAAATTATATTATTTCTTAAATAACGCCAACAGGTTTAAAAAATGTATAAATAAACATTGAAAAATGATACTTTCTACATCTTTTAATATTTTTCTAGAAAAATTTCAATACGTAATGTTATTAAAAATCTATGTTTGGTTGAAAACATTATATTTAATAAAAAAATGTTGCATAGAAATACAAAATAACACCGTTTAAATCAGTTTTAAAGGTGTAGAATATTTAAATAGAGAATAAATGTAAAATAAATAATCGGTAACAACTATAATAATAATATTAAAATCTAACGCCGAGTTAAGTTGATAAATTTCGATTATTTTATGTTTTAAACAAAAAATTGGACAGTCAATTCAGTTCAGTTCAGTGCCAAATATCGGCGTTTATTAATAATACTGATAACAATAATATTAAACCGTAATATACAATGTCATGCATACACAAACAATAACAAAAGTATACAAGTTTAGTTAAATGGCGGACATATTGCCACTTGCAATTTCTATTATAAGAATAGTATCAATACATTATGTTTGCAAAACAATAAAAAGGGTACAAAATATACAAATAAGCAAACTTAGGAAGCACTGTCTATTCTCACTAGGTATAGTTAATACCTTAAGTTTACCTATATTGACCTTGAGGTATTATATTACGAAAGTGGAGCTGTATAAGTAATCTATATTCCATCAATTCTTTAATCTGTTGATGTTTGTGAAGTTAAAGAGCTGAAACCTTTATTTACGCGGGTGAGATTCATCTTATTAAATATTTCACTTACACACTAGACTAGGCAACGCCTGAAAATATAGCATTTTTTCTATTTCCATACTTCTTCATGGACCAGGTGGATTTTTCAACATTGTTGATTGATTTATGTCTATTTTTATATATTTTTAACTTTTTAATAAATTTTTTTCTATTGAATATGTTCTGTAACTTGAATTATAAAAATAAAACTTTTATTTTATTGGTTGGTTGGTAGAAATTGCCATTTGGCAATAAGCCCGTCAATGTACAAATAACATTATGTACAAAAAGTTAAATAAATAAATATAAGAGCAACATGACAAAAAGATTTGACCTTTTAGCTCCATATGTTTCGACGTATATTTATTCGACAGCATTAAGTAATCACTGTCAAAAGATTCGCCAGTTAAGTACATCTTGATGAAGAAGGTTGCGTAGTTTTAAAACTAGACGGCAGAAAAAACAAAAATAACTAGTTAAAAAAATGTTGTTACAAATTTATTTTATTAAAATTACTTAAAGGTATTGATTGAACGTTGTAATATACGAAATGTGACGCATACTACTTATGTACGTGAGCTAAAATCAGTTTATATTTATCTTCGCAATTATTGACTATTAACTTTGCAACGCAATGTTAACGAAAACGATAAAGGCATGTCTGAAGATCATAAAAACGTAAATAAGATGTTGTTTTAAATTAAATATTACAACCAGAATTATCTTCTTTTTGAAAAAAGAGTTAATACAATTCTATTAAAAAATGTTTCAACTAAAGTATTTCAATAAATTGGATTTTTTTAAAGTATTACCGAAGGCATAATTTTACGTAGAAATAAAGAAAATGTCACAAAAATGTATGTGCTTTAAAATGCTCGTATTTCTTTTCGAAATCAAAAAATTAAGATTTGGTTTCGACCACTTTCATGTTCAGCTTATTATCTTTATATTATATATTTTTTTTTTGTTTAATACTTGGTTTTTATTGAGATCCCAGATACCTAAGTTTAGTCTAAATTTGAAATGGCGTAATCTGCCGGTCTAAAAGTAATTATATTTTAGTTACATAAAACTTTTAAGTATATTTTCTAACAGAAATACCCTTAAAAATATTGTTTTTATCTAATTTATGTTTTTTCATTTTTTTATTATTGCGCGATTAAAAAAAACATTCGTTTTAAAATGGCAAAATCATTTTCCTAATTTTGCGTTCGTTTTACCAGACTACAGCCTTAAGCCAGATACATGTGACATTTTTCTTATAAAAATGCCCCGGCCGAAATTTTGCTATAAATAACTAAAATAAAATGGAAATTTAAAAACGTTCCCTCTTGAGCCCCACTAGAGCGAATAAGAAACTAAATTTTATGAAGTCTAAGTCTATTTTACAAGTACTTTGTTTCGGAATCTCTTCAATATTCATCGTCTCACTTTGTAAAGAGTTCTACTTCCATCTCACTAGTTCCCGCGCCCCGAGATCCCACCCCGGCCAGGTGGAAAGTCGCATGAAGAACGGCGCCGTGTATTCCCCTACAGCGTCGTTCAGCGCCACTTCAAGGAAATATGCCCGCGCTATGTAACCAGATTTTTCTTATTTAATAAATAATCCCCCAAGCCTTTATACTTTAGTCTGACAGAATAGAGATAATTAAATCCTAAATTAAATATTTTTGAATAACGTGGAATGAAAGCGTTTGATTTTTAGATACAACGAATTTATTTACAGGGTTTTTCAGGGCCAGACCGCGAAACTTCAGAGGAAAATTCGTCACAGTAAGCTTTGAAAAAATCCTATTATTTTTTTCCAAAAAGTCATTTAAAAAATAATAATCTCAAAATGGAGTAAATGTTTATTTTTCGGACTAGCATCCGTTCCGGAAACCCCTACCCCTTCCTTACCATTTTTTGAATGATATAAACGTATTTGACCAACAAAGCGATACGCACCAGAAGCGGACAAGGGAAGCGGCTGGGTAGGAGAAGGGTGGGGGTGGGGGTTTGTGAAGGGACTGCTTGTCTGAGAAATGAAAGATTTACTACATTTTGAGATTATAAAAAAATAGGTTTTTTATTTTTTTTAAATAAAATGGAAAAATGTCATAAGGATTTTTTTTAAACCTTACCATTAGGAATGTCCCTCGGAAGTTTCGCGGTCTGGCTCTGAAAAACCGTGTATAATTTATTTTTTTACGGGATTTGCGGACTGACTTTTCTTAATACAAACGTATTCCGGTATTTCTTCTCTGGATCTCGATTATGAATTATAATGGGAAGATAAAGACGTCATACCTTCACCTTGACGGTATATTTGAAAATAAACTCTCTTTAGCGACTACTCAGATACACTACCGATCCCCACACCATTAAGTTTTAACGTAAGTACATCGGTTTATACCGACGGGTCTAGGCGGCCTCCGTGGTGTAGTGGTCAAGACGCTTGACTCACGCACGGAAGGTTCCGGGTTCGATTCCCGGCGTGAAAACAAAAATTAAAATGTGATTTTTCTCAAGCCTGGGTGCTCTGTGATGTAATTCACCACTGTAATTAGGCCTCCTGGCCTGTTGTGGTGCAAAAAAAAATGTTAAAAAAAATAAAAAATACCTTCTGTGTGGAAACAATTTTTCTTCTGTAAAACTCCTCGATACGTTTATCTACGGATCAAAAGTGTCGACAATTTTGTTCCACCGAGCAGTTTTTCCTTTAATGACGATTTACTTTTAATCGTTTTGAAGTTGGCACTTTTTTTCGAAAAAGCCCATTCAAAGTTTAAGAGAGAAATATGTAACTTTTTAAGTCAAATTAGATTCTGACAGTAAATGAAAAATAATGTCGCTAGATTTTGGCTTATTAACATACAAGAGTATCTAGTAATTATTTATTATATTTTTCCGTCTGTTTTACTACTTTCCGGAGTGTACCTATCGAGGCGTTAAAGAGCCGGCTTTGTAATCATTCGGTAGACAAAAACAGATGATCGTTAAGCATATTTCAAAAGTTATCTAAAAATCATGTTCAAGCGAGCATTTTTTGCTTGAATTGGGAATCATTGGAGTTTATATACGCTTTGAAGTGAGGACTTTTTATCACAGAAGCCTTTTTAAAATATAAATGAGAACTACTTTAAATGCTTATGACGTAAGGAACGCGGACTAATTGTTTGCGGTCATTCATTGGCTTGTTTCGATCATATAATGTCAAGATGACAAGTAAGTAAAACATACCGAGGTAGATACAAATAATTCAGAAGTTAAATATACCGTCTCGATGAATACAGATGAAGATAGCGTTAATAATTGTGCCCTGGATTTGACGCTAGAGCGATGATTTTTTTACAAAATATAGATACCCACCGTGTCCCTATTAAATCATTTTTGTTTATTGATTCACAATTTTTTGTTAACATTTAAGTCCAAAATGACAAAAACAGACTACAACGACAACAAAATAAAATATTGCAGCTAGTATATGACCTCCCTTATCTAACACCAACTAATTAACTCTTTAAAAAAATTAAACAATTAAATATTAATAAACTTTTTCAACTAGGATCTTTAAATTTATTTATATGTAAGACACTGATATCACATAAAGAACTAAAACTAGAAAATAATAGTAATAAACATGAACATAACACAAGAATATCGCAACAATATCACATACAACATTATTACAAAATTGTTTAGCGTTGCCTAGTAGGTGATTTGGTTCAGCCGCATGAACCTCACCCGCATGATAAAGGTTTCAGCTCCTTTACTTCACAAAAGTCAACAGACGGAAGAGTTGAGGAACTGCGGATGTTTAAACATGGGCAGAATGGTAAATGTTACACAGTGTGTAGAATGGCCACTTAAACCAGCCAATGACAGGTCATAAGCCCTGTAAATACCTGAAGTAACTTTCATATTCTCTTTTCAAAAATGTCTTAGTAATTTTATTGATCTCTCAAAAATATTATATATTTATTTATTTATTTGACACTTTATATACATATACAATATATATACATTTAAGGGCGGGCATATTGCCTTAATGCAATTTCTTCCTACCTACCCAAACCGTTCAGTTTGAGAAAATTATAAATACACGGACATATTGAATCTTATAATTTTACACAAAAATTAAAAGCAAAGAATAACAAAAATAAATATAAATATATATATATATATATATATATATAATCAACACTATTCTATAAAGAGAGGAGCGGGGATAGGAAGGAAAGAAGAAGGATAATGGAACAATTTAAATATTTAGATAGTGACATTTCAATCTTAACTTAAATGTAAATAAAGAAGGGGCGTCTCTAAAATTAGTGGGTAGATTATTCCACAATCGAGCGGCTACTACTGTGAAAAAGGAGGCAAGAAAATTAGAGCGATGACAGGGTATTAAAAGGTTAAAGGTTAAGGTTAAATTTATATGGTTACAATGATCTACAAAGTTAGCGCTACAAATATCCAAAATATGAAATATAGACATTTAACACTTTGTATCCCGGAGCCGTGTAAACACGTGATTATATAACCATGCGTTGAGTCCCGGTCCCGTGTTTTCACGTGGTTTGCCAGCTGCATTTTATTGACATCTAGTCACTTTTATTAGTACTTTTTTGCTGCTGGTAAACCACGTGAAAACACGGAACCGGGACACAACGCGTGGTTATTATAATCATGTGTTTACGCTGCAACTGCTCCGGGATAAAAAACACGAAAAAGAAGTGAGACAATGTAAATGTGCGAACATTGCAATGTGTGGCTCTCCATGAAGGCCAATGTCGGCAAAACTATCATACAAAAATGTTTCATTTAATTATTTAAATAAATATAGGAAGTATCAATTAATTTAACTAAGTATTTTCATAGTTATAACACTTTTAAGAAACCCTTTACAAAGCGTGAAATTTCACAGAAATGGGCCGGGCACAGGGTAAATTCTATGTGTATTCGGTCGGTACCAAAGTGTTAAAATAAAAATGGAAAGTAACAGTAAGGTTAAGTATTTTATTTTAATACCTAAATATTTTTAGTGGAAAATAAGAGAATAAGAAAAAGAAAATATTATCGTTTGTTTTCTTTTACAAATTGTCTTTTATAGAAGCTAGGACCGTCCAAAAACCTTTGAAAGCGCCTAGTTTTATCTGCCGTCTTCGGACGTGCGATATACAAATATGATAACTATTTTTGGGAAAAGCGAAACGTGCCAATATAGAAAATTTCATTCAGATAGCTTTCTATAAAAAACGTTTTGTTTTGCGGTAGGGAAAATGAACGGAAATGCGACCTCGATATTGTCGATTTTATTTAATATATTGAGTTTTTCTACTGACATGTCTTGGTGGAACTGCATTTTAATTATAATAATAAAAATACTTTATAGTTTTATTACACTTTTATATAAAATATAAAACCATAAAGTATTTTTATTATTATGATTTTATTTAAGTATAATCAGTCCGACACCGACGGCGACGTGCAGTTATGTTTTCCGCATAGTATTTGGGGAGGCATTTGCGAAAGAGTTGCGGATTCAGTATTTGGAAGAACGTGAACATTTGCAATAATTCGATCGCGTGAAAGTCAAAATAAATGAGTATTCAGTTCTAATAAAATATCTAACTTTAAATTAGTTTATTTTGTAGAAGTTTTTCTTCTGATCGTTCCTTTCAGAGGTTGGATAACATCGCAGCAATTCCACGTTAAACCACTAACTTCGACGAGTTTAAGTATTTATGAAATTTAATCATTCATGTCGAAACGCGATCTCTCGGGTGAATGTATGGTAAAACTTTGTCCGATAGATGCAAAAATGTTGAGATCCGTACATTATGTAAGGCTGATATAAGCATTCTCGACAAAATCAAGAAATGAGCTTTGCGCCGGTTTGGACGTTTAAAGCGAATGGACAGCAAAATAACGGCTAAAGATATTTACAATGCGAATGTTGATGGATGCAGAAATAAAGGAAGACCGAGAAAGACATGAAATAATGATAAAAGGGTACTCGCAAAGTTTTGCTTTTGACCTAATAAAGCTTAGCCTCATCAAGTGAGGGTTATCACTAGAGCCCGCCCAGGGCACTGCAGATTGAACAAACACCTTCCTAGAATTAACCTTTCCGAAACTTGTAGATGTAGGTTTTTTTTTGTATGGGAGTTGCTTTATTATTTACCTTGCTCCATAATATACAAGGTTTATATTTCAAAAAGTAAATTTCTTTAAATTTATCTAAACTGTTGGGATCAGGAGGGATATACTAATGTAGGACAATCAGCAAATTGTGGAAAGGAAACCACTTTAAACTCTTCAGAAGAAGCCGGCCTGTTGGCTGTAGTCAACAGGCCTTCTGTTCCACTAGAGGAGTGTTCGGCATTTTGTTCCTTGTTTTGGTTTATTTTACTAATTGCTTGCACTATATTGACCATCTATCCGATGATCCATATCTAGATGTAGGTTCTTCAGAGCAGATAAAATAACACATTTACACATTCTATGTGAATGTGATGCTTTAGATCATAAAATGAGCCTCACCCTCGGGGGACCACTGGTTAAACCTGAGGATGTTAAAGAACTCGCCCCCTACCTAATAGCCCGATATTTTACGGATCTGGGCTTGAAGGGGGATATTTAGCGAAATGTAAACTCTCGCCTTCCACACAGTAACAAGGCTCTTTATTGGAGGGCGAGAACTATTCACAGGGACCCGTCACAATAGATCTTTACGGGTCGCAGTGACGCCAGAAAGATACGATCTCTAAAAGTAATAAAAAAGTGGTTAAAAAAAGGTTGTTTTATATATTTTTTATTATTATGAATAACCAAAAAGTAAGTGCCTCAAATGTAAATTTTATTTTAAATAATGTATTTATTTATTACAGTTATTAGTAAAAAATACACACTTTATTTTTTATTCATGTCAGGCGAGAAAGTGCTAGAATAAAAAATATTTAAATATATTTTTTTATGCATACAAAATATTTTTTATGTACACGGGATTTAATCCGTATCGAGTCGGGACTTGCACATGAGTTGAAAATTTAAATAACTGACATGTAAAATAATGTATGTATGATCTATGAAATACCACACACTATTTATATATGTGTACATATTTTTTTCATATATTTTAAATCCAAGTTAATCCAAGTAAATGGCTATTCTTTAATTTTAATTACATTATTTTACTCTCTTTTCTTACTTTACAAAAAAAAAAATCTTGTAAATCATTTTTATCTGGTTTTGTTGAGTTTTTTTCTTCTTAATATTATTTTTCAAAGCATCAAAAACAAAATAATATATTTTAAATTTCATTATTAATTAAAACTAATGTCTGAGCACCCGATGACAAACTATTATTGAATAGTTTATCGGGACAAAATATATTTTAATACTTTGTTTTCTTTATAATGCATTAATACTGCAATAATGTGTTTATTTTATTGAATAAAGACACTATAAAAAAAGGATCCTACAAAAAACACAATTTTCAAATAATAATTAATTTATCACACGTCAAAACTATTGCCACAAGATAATTTGTTAGTTCTTTACTCAAATATTTAAATTTTGGGGACCATTTCTAAGGAGTTGTAAATAATTTACAATCGGAAATTGGTAGAGCGGGGTTTGAACCTCGGACCTCTGATTCGCGAGATTCCGCTGCACTAGCCACGGGACCACGAACAGATTTTAAATGCGGTCACTTATACGAATGTGTGGGAAATCGATGCATGACAAGGTTAGAAACAATGAAATGAAAATCATTGATAAGATTATTATAACATCGCTAAGACGCTTTAAACACGTGAAATGAATGGATTACGGAATAAAGGTAAAATAGATGAACTGGCAGAGATAAATGTAACATAGGGCAAAACAGGCCAAGAAATCTCAAGTGCGGTCATATCAAAATCAGACATAATGGAAGGTGACATGACAAGATGTATGAATGTGAAAGTAGCTTAGAATGTATGTCAGAATAGACCCATGTAACGTTTAATCCTCTCTGCCTCCTTCCACGGGGAAATGGCGCGATGATAGTAGTTTCAGTAAACTGAGAATCTAATGGTAATAATTTTTATATGCTCAAAGATATGAAATAATCACTACTCTTACTCAAATGAAAGACATAACCCCTACAATACATCACATACAAATAATATAATCACTAGATCCTCAACACAAAGACAACTTAAACAAATACAAACTAATATATCTTTCAAAGGGATTTTGAGTATTATTCAATTAAAATCTATAACCTACTTCCACTATTTATAAAAACGACTGGTAACGAGAAAATATTCAAAAAGGCTTTAAAAAAATGGATGGTGGAGCTAGGTAGAAATAAAATGGATTATCTCATTCGCCCAAACCAATATTGAATCAACCGCTCCACAAGTGTATAGCTTATGTTGGCTTTTTGTTATTTTCATTGTGCGTTTTATAATATAAATAATATAGATGTACATATATACCTAGGTTTGGGAATTAATTAATTAATAATTATTTTAAACTGTAAATATTTTGTTAATTATCTCTGTTTATTAGTAAGTCTTCTTTGTTTATTCTCAAATGTAAAAACATTTCAAAAAAGTATATTGTTAAGTGTCCTCGGCACGGGTAACCCCAGTGAGGTCATATTATTTTTATTATTAATTATAGTTTGTAAGAGAAAAATATGAATTGATAAATAAATAAATCTATCAGCTTATATCAACATCTCAGTCTCTCCGCGACCAATTTCACTATGGAAAGCAGTCAGCAACCTCGGTAGCTTGAGGCTCTTGCAACATTTTTACGGTTTTGGTAGATGTAATATTATATATTTTTTTATCCTATGTTAGAGTATTGAGAACATGTGCGACATTTGCTCAAAGACGCTTTTTAAGCTCTATGCTCCAAGAATGTTCTACATCTTTGATGAACGTGTAAGGTTCTTCAAAACAAAGGCCACGTTTAAGATGAACATCCGTAATAGGATTTTATCGAAGCAAAGTGACCATTGTTTGAGATTGCTGCGGGAATAAATTAGTTTTATCTACGTACGTTTTTTTTCTTTTTTCTTTGCTTTCTGTTGTCTAGACCAGCGGTTCTCATTTTTTTCTGGTTACTGAACCCTAATTGATGTTTCTTCTTTTAGCGGAACCCATCTCGACAATAAAAAGGTAAATTGACAAAAATGCTATTTTTAAGACTCATGACACCTTATTGTTTGCGTGCTGTAATGTTTGACTTGAAAAGAAATACGATATTTTAAATTAAAAATCTGTACTGCACGCATAGAATTAAGAATAGCCCAGAAGGAGCGTAGAATCATATTTTAATACATCGGACTGTGTGCAATAATCACTCCACTATGCCCCGCTTTCACCACGCGCATTCGTGATGTCGCCACGTTATGTTGCACGATGGGAAAAAAATAATCATAACACAAATGTAAGGTAAAAAAAAGCAATCTGTTAATTTCTCTAAAATGTTATTGTGCACGCGGAAATATTGATTGACGCTATGCTATTTTTAAGACCCATGACACCTTATTGTTTGCGTGCTGTAATGTTTGACTTGAAAAGAAATACGATATTTTAAATTAAAAATCTGTACTGCACGCATAGAATTAAGAATAGTCCAGAAGGAGCGTAGAATCATATTTGAATACATCGGACTGTGTGAAATAATCCCCCCACTATGCCCCACTTTCACCGCACGTTGCACGATGGGAAAAAAAAATCAAACCACAAATGTAGGATAAAAAAAGCAATCTGTTAATTTCTCTAAAATGTTATTGTGCACGCGGAAATATTGATTGACGCAACAGAGAAGATAAGTTAAGGGTCAAGTAATAAGAGTAATTGAATTAATGAACTTTGAACTTAAAATATAAAACTAACTTTATTTTACATAAAACGGATATTTTTATATATTGTTAAATAATATTTGATGTTTTAAAGATTATGTCGTTCAAATGTCCCCCACGGCGTTGTTTAATCCGAGGTCTTATTTTTATTAGTTCTTTCATTAGATGAGCAAAGTAAGGTAAAAAAAATTACTACCCTTGCAACACTAACGAAATGTCCATTTTGTTTCTTCGACAATCTGACAGACGAAAAAATAATTCAATTTTTAAGTAATGCATGTGCTACTTAAACCTTCGTTTGCTAATTACACGTGAAACGTGATACCATCCTGTTTCTTTAAGATCCTAGCAGTATTTCTACACTTTCAAAGTATACAACACGGCATAGTTTAATTCTAATCAGGAGTTGCGTACTGAGCGACGTTTACAAAGAAACTAATGGGTCAAAACGTAAACCTACTCATTTATAAGTAGTTTAGTCACCTTCTGTTTGATGTGCGTATGCGGTTTCTGGACTGTTCTTAATTCTATGACAACACGTATTTAATGTGAAGAATGATTTTTGTTCACAGTTTTACTTATTTATTTCAATTTAAATTGATTTATTTAATGCTTTTATGTACATTACAAAAATACATTCGAGGCGTACATAACACGAGAAAAAAAATCTGTATACTTTAAATGCGATCAAGTGGTAAAATAAAAATAGCCATTAATTAGAGTAAAAGGAAGCTATCCTTTCTGAACTTTCTTTCAGTAAAACGAAAGGTGTCGATATTCGAAGAGATACGACCGAGTAAAGACATTGCTCTTCCTGTTGGCATTGGCAGGCTGGTTCTGCAAGCGGGAAGATAACTTTGACAGCTTAAGCTATCTATGTCTAAGGTTGTTATTAGGAACATAAAGAAAAATTCTCTCCATTACACCTATGTTGATAGTAATACGACGGATCAATTGGAAAAAATACAAAAACTAATATGCATTTATTTTTTCCTCCAAACTACTGTAGTCGAGCTTACCCAGTATGAAGTCTGACGGGTACAACCACGGATAGTATCCGTTATAATACGCCCTAGCTCTCTAAACCCCTGGGACCCTTCCACGGAACACCAGGGGAACACCAGGGTTCCGTGGAACACCTTTTAGGAACAGCTGGTCAAGATTATATTTGTAACTTATTATCAAAAGTAATTAACTGTTTTTTCCATTTGCATTATTATTACTAAACGCGGATACAGCTTAAAAAGCCATTATATTATAAGCTCATGAATATATGTTAAATGTAAATTAATTTGAAATATTAATAAGCAAATTAATTTCAGTGTCTATGCGCAAGACTGATTTTCAACATGTTTTACCCTTTACATAGAATACAAACACTACTTGTATCAACAAACAGATTTGGGAATAAAATTATTATCTCAAATCCAAGTTATAATGTTTCTCTGTTCACCGGGTTATGTGAGTTGTATTTTGACGGGGGATGAATGCTTTATGGATTATAAATACACAATATTTGCTAAGTCCTTAATAAGGGCGCATAAGTAACACAGCAGTGATATGTTGGAGTGTATAGAACGCAATCAAGCGTAATTACTTTGCCACTATCTCCAGTCTAAACTAGTGTTTTCCAACCTGCGGGTCGCAAAACCTTATTTACATACAAGCTAAGGCTTTATATCCTACGCTGTAAAAATTACAATAATTGAATGAGAAGGTTATTTCTATTTATTTTTCAACGATTTTTCAAATTGTGGTTTTGTATTTTTGAAACGCAACTAACCATTTTTTTCAAGTAGGGTATTTTTTATTCTTTTGTTTTTTATGTCCACGTTTAATGGCTTTATTTCTCGATTTTTAATAATGCAGTCTGGAAGCAATGGCTGAATCGGGGATTCACAATCGTCCAATACAGCAAATCAGATCAATTACAGACGTATAACGGTATAATGCAAAACGATACACTGGCACGCCTGTTGTTTAATATATCCCCACAAAAATCCACGAGAGATACGGGAATGGAAAAAACAGGAAATATTTTTAGAAAGAACCACCAGATATCAATTAGCCCATGCAGATGACCTAGACTTCATCTACAGAACTATTCCTGGATTAAAATATGATTTCCTAAAGCTAGAAATGGCTGCAAGTGACACGGGTCTCGAAATAAATACATCTAGGACAACATACTCGTATGTGTTAGCAAGAAAGCCACAAATAAATTATGCACAGCCGGCTATTGACATTGGATCACGCTACATATACAGTGTCAACTCCTTAAAATATTTAGGAATTGAAATGACTAATGATAACAATTATTATTGTACCGAGATAAGAACACGCTGTCAGCAGCAAAAGTGTGTTATTACAGCTTGTTTAAACATCTGGGATCCGAATTTCTGTCTAGAAAAACTAAAATCACTATTTTCAAAACTCTCCTCAGACCAGTCATTAAATATGGTATCGGCTGCCAGGTAATGACCAAAAGAGATAAAAATATAGTATTAGTATTTGAGAGAAAAATATTTTGGAAGACATTTGGCGCCATTGACCAAAATAAAGTGTGAAGGAGACGATTTAATCACGAATAAGAGGCACTGTATGGCGAACCCAAAATTGTACAACTCATGAAAATAATAAGATCACAATGGTTGGGTCATGTGCATAGAATGAACGATAATCATAAGTAAGATTCTTTATACTACTCTGGAAGACAGACGAAGCAAAGGTAGATCAAAATAAAGATAGCTGGATGATGTGGAATTGACATGAGAGAAATTGCCCTAAAGAAATGGAGATCAGCAGCAGGGTGCAGGGAGGAATGGAAACAGATTTTGGAGGAAGCCAGGACCCACCGCAGGCTGTTGCGCTACTGATGATACAAATAGTCTTAATGGAAAGAAAATTAAGGGCGTCGTCGGCGTCGTTTAAATCACTGTTATACGGGTAAAAGTATGATAACATTGAGGTGGAGGGGAGTCGCTAGATTATTTTACTCGTAAAGGAGTCGCGTTTTCCAAAAGATTGAAAAGCACTGAACTTACCACATTAATGGGCCCGTACGAATAGATCATTTTACTTGTTCAGAACGCAGACAAAAGATCAAACAGTTCTAGAGAATCCATTAATGTTATAATTATATTATTATTGTATTCAACAGGGCCCATTGTACACAATAAATGGTGACACAAATTTTAAATACTGATAATTGTATAATTTCTATCTGTTTTTTTTTTATTCGCTTGCATCGTGGATCACTTACTGCTCCAAGATCTGACGCATAAGTTTGGAGGTAAGAACATAAAAGTACGAAGTCAAAAAGTGCAAATGTTGAAAAAATCGTCAATCGAGATGTCTTGACCTTTTTTTACCGATTAGTCATTTTATTATCCGATAGTTTGCCATTTTTCACTTTCAGAGTGACGTGTGGTATTCCGTTATTACGTGTCTTTTAATTTGTTTTTGGACTTTGTGACATTTTAGTTAAAGCTAATGATTAGTTTTTGTTCATTAAATAAAACATTTCAAGCATTTTTTTTCAGTGAAACGTGTGACGCAGTGGCGACGACAATACACCACCATCAGGGTAGTGAGAAAAACATTATCATGTGTGATGATACGTGATAAATTAGATACGAAATATTTGAACATTAATTAAGTGTTCCCAGTTTGCGTATACTTAGCATATCAACCGTGACGGCATAATACAAAGTCCCAGATTAGCGTGCCTCGCGACTGGAATGGACGAGGCAGAGTATCAGGGTGGGGGAGGCAGGAAGAGGAAAGAGAAAGATCAAAGGGAAATGAACGAGAATATGATTATATGCGTAGTACCTACAGACGGGTTCTACGTTAATGACGTAAGAAAGGAATGCGGTAGTGTCGTGATACTGCCCGGATAGGTTTCGATTAAAGCATGATTATTATATGGGCCTGCCACACACTCGACGAGTGGCATAGGAAGTAGCGAGAAAAAGAAGCAGATACGTAGTGTGGCAACATTACTCGTCATTCCGCACGTCATGCGCCTCGTCGTGCCCGCCGCTACCTATTTTGTGGGTTTTTGAGCGCGAGTAAAAGAACCGGCAACATGAGCGCGAGTGGCTGGCCACACAATCGCGCGATCGCAGTACGCATCGAGCGCTCACACAAGACGCACACGTCATTTTCGAATGATGTATATTTCTTTGTGTGACATTGATATAATTAGCTTTACTAAAACTGCACAGCGTGCACGCTGCCACAGTTTCATCGTCCATTGTATAGAAAGGCAAATGCGGAGCGTCGCGATTAATTGCGCGAGTAGAGCAGTGTGTGGGCGGAGAGGGCAACATCGGGCGAGAGGGCGGCAGCGCGAGAAGCATGAGCATGAGCAGCGCAAGGAGCATAGTGTGGCGGGGCTATTACATCTGAGGATTTATTTATATTTTGGTTATTAATGTTGAAAATGCTTTTGGTAAAGCACATAGTAATTTTCAATACATAAAGGTTGATATTTAAATTTAAAAAATAATTTATTGCCAGAATACATGTTTAGTAATGCGTAATAACGAAATTCATCGCTATCCTGCGAGGGAAGGTGAGGGTTTCAGACTAACCAAAACAAGAATCCGAGAAACTCAAAACAATCTGTAGCTTAAAGGACTTAAGATATTTGATGAGTTGCTTGCAGACATAAGGGATGTTGGGTCTATCGCATCGTTTCGTGGGACGGCGATGGTCTCAGTTATAGACAAACATCTATATAGGTAGATAGAGTGTCATCGAAAAGCGTCTGGATTTTTTAACAATGTTTTGTTTTTGTCGGCCTCGTGGTGTAATGGTCAGCGCGTTTGTCTACCACGTAAGAGGTCTCGAGTTCAATTCCCGACATAGTTGAAATGAAATATTTATTTAAAAGGGTGGTAAAAACCCCGCCAGCACTTCTTATTGCGCACGCCATGAACGCGGACTTCGTCAATTCTTGCCTACAAACTGTACAAAGTAGGTACAGAGTACAGGTATACCTACAGGTATGCCGCTCGCGCCCTTTGTGATAACAATAATCAGAGTTACCATTTTCTCCATTTTGGTCTCGGAATAATCTGCTTCGTATTTTGTATCCGAGTTATATTTTTAATTTACTTCAGTCGGTTGGAATTATGCTTACAGCATCAGAGTTTAAGAAAATACAAATGTACAAATGATTTCTACCAAAAATTTTCATTCTTATCAAATGAACATTTATATTTTTAAACCTTTCAATCATTTTATTTTATTTTAATTTTATTTATTTCGAATACAAACAGATGTTCAGGTTAAATTGATGTTTTAAAAAACTATATAAAATGTACACATAGTAGGGCCTGCCATCCAATTATATATGTATTCACTAAATAATGCTGTAATAAAGCGACGACGGCTAAAAGTTTAAACTATAAAAAAATAATAAATTTACTATGTATTAAAATAAGATACATAAATATGGACAAAATAAGGAGATATTAGGAAGGAAAAGAAGGAAATTGATAAGGAGTGGTAAAGGATGATTGAAAGAAAGTAAGAGTGGAAAATTGCATTTGATTTAATGATTAAACGAATTTGAATGAAGAGAAAGAAAAGAGACAAAACGTCTATTCTCTGTTATTCTGAATCAAGTCTATTAGTTCTCTTCTGTACATATTGTATGAAGTGTGAAATACATCAAGACTATTAAAATTTTTGTTAAATGCTTCACATATACGAGGGATCGTAGAATATTTATAACATCATTTACAACTTTTCGTATTTTGGACCGGGTTGTTTCCCTGTGGTAGCGTCTTGGACTCATGCATCAAAGGTTTGAGGTTCAAGTTCCACTCTACACCAACTCTATTCCATTATTTACAGCAAATAGCAAACAGCAAAACGTTGCGACCTTAAAAAAGAATCAATAATTGACCTAAATGGGTTTATAATGAACACTTTTTTTACAATTTCTACGTATTTATTTATTTACATACATTAGTTTATTGCACATTAGTTGAGACATAAGTCCCAACTCCATGGGACTAAAAGACCTGTGTTGAGATGGGACGAGCAATTATTTGACAAAAACACATGATTATATCATTATAAATATTATATAGGGTCTGAAACATAATAATAAAAAAAATAAAAACAAAATATATGGCACATCAATGTGGTAAACAGTACTCAATCATTCGGAAAATCATCAAGGAGTTTCTTACTCAAATCCCTCCTACTGAGGAAAATCCAATCCAATCTCATCTCTTGATATGCTCTTTCAAAATATTGAACACTCTCGGTGCGATAAATGAGAGATGTCCCTGAGCAAACGTTGTACGGGTTTTGGGTATGACATAATTCGTGCTCTGGGAAAACCTGGTACGGACATTTTACTAACATAACATTTTAGATGTTAATTGTTGTGTCCGTTTTTTTTTAAATTTAAAAATGAGCACAAAAAGTTTTTGAAAAATGCAAAAGATTATAAGTCACTTGAAAGAACATTTTTTGTTCCATGAGATATTGTATTTCCTTTTAAGTTATGTATATATTATTTTAATTTGTTTGCAAGCCTTCAAAATAGAATGTCGAGTAGACGAAAGTCAGCATTTTCGACATCTATTTCTGCTCGCGTTCAATCGAGGGAATAAAGCTGCACAACCTGCTCGCGAAGTATACTTTTTTGCACCACAGAAGGCCAGGAGGCCCAATTACAGCGGTGAATTACAGCTGTGAAGGTTGGTCATTGTACGGGGAAGATCCTTCATAGCATTCATTATTTTACAAAAAAATAATGAAAATTGTATACGTTATTGACTATTTCGTTTTATTTATTTTCTATTGTCTCCTCTTGTTCTATTAATTTGGAAAAAATCGGACACAAGTTATATTATCACCAAAAATCACGAACAGCTTTGGCAGCTTTATTCCCTCAATTGAACGCGAACAGAAGGTGGTGTAGAAAGTAGTCACTTTCGCCATTATGAAATTCAATTTTGAATGCTTGTAATCAAATAAAATAATCTAAGTAACGTAAAAGCAAACACAAAATCTTGTAGAGCAGAAAATTTCCTTTCGAATGACGGAAAACCTTTACCATTTTGTTGTAGTTTTAGTGATCATTTTTAAATTTGGAAAAAAACACACACAACTTACATATTATGTAAACACCTAATATTTATAAATTTTGTGACTTTTTATCTAGCCACTATACATTTGTTTTACAATTATAATACCTGTTTAATTTTCAAACGAGTTTTAAAAAAAAAAAAATATTTATTTTAATGTTTTTTTGTTTTCTTTACAATATACTACATAGGAGGTAAAACAGAGTATTAAAAAAAGAATAATTACATATCAATTATTACATATTGACAGTAAGAATAGTTAACCTGTTCGTGGGTGAAGAAGAAATTTATAAATTTTTGGCTCCTATAATAAATAGACAGGCATAATATTTTTGTATAATATAAAAAAAGAGAAAAGAAAATATTATGTAAAAGAGAAGAAAGTACTTTATAATTGTTAGAAATTAAAAAAAAAAAAAAAATATTCCTTAATATTAAAACGAAACAAAATATATCATAGAAAAAACAGTTAAAATCTTCAGTTTGAATCCAGGATAGTGCGCGTTTTCAAGAAGGAAAGTTTTGAAAGTTAGAGATTAACGAAATATTATCAGTAAAGAAATGATAAAAACAAATTGGGCCTGTAAAATATGCATGTCTCTGTGCACACGATGCCTTTTTAGACTTGATCTATTTGAATTACTAGTAAATAAATTTAGGTTTATAAATATATATTTTAAATGTTCAAAACAATATATTTGTCTAATTTCCAAAAGTGTAGCTCCCTGGAACAATTGGAAAGAGGGAAAAGTGCGATTTTTGTGAAGCATTATCGAAGTTATGTTGTTTCTTTTTTTTTCTGATTGCTTTATACTTTGTGCTAACTGCTTATTTGACTTGTTGGGAATTGCGAATTTCTATTTTTCATTCCTATGTTTACGTAACGCAAAAGCTTTATTTTCCCAAACATTTTCTGTGCATTGTAAATGATATAGTTAAAAAATAGGGAACATGTTTTGGTATAGCAGGGTCTGAACCTCATATCTCCGATCTGGAGTCCACGACGCTACCGCGGAACCGCAACCCGTTGTAATATTTATTAACTACAACCCCTTCCCCCAAAGTTCACCGACTCTATATAAATACTCCAATATTGTCAAAAATGTTTACAGACAAATCCCGAGCCGGAGTCGGTTGAATGTCATCCCGGCCAAAAGTCGCGTCAGCTCGAAAACTTCCGCAAATCCCTTTTACAAGTAAAATACTTAAAGTGGTTTAGTTTGAGGCACGCGAATACTTCGTGTTGGTGATAATTGGCCATGACAGTTGGGGGGATGGTGGCGCCCTCGGAGAAGCGGAGTTGTCGCTAATCCTATCACCCCCGATATCCGAAAGGCGGGATTAATCCGGACTCCGGAGAGGGATTCGGAAATATAGGGAACAAATAGTACTGTTTACACGTTACTGGGTGCAGTCGCCGGAGAAATAGTTTGCTGTCGAGTTTTCTCATAGTTTGGCGCAGCGGAGAAATCTTCATGGAACTTTACATAGATTCCTATTTCAAATTCGTAGAAGTCTAAATAATAATTTTACTATGGTAGGGAGGGCGCTATAGTAATTGGACATTCTAAATCTCATTCTGTTGGAGCATATGGTGTCTACAAAGAGCCTCCATGAATCTCTATCGGCTACCAGCTCATGTGCGTCCCCCCGAGGCAGGTTCGCGTTCCGTAATTCTGACATAAACTGCCGACGAATAGTCAGCGCGGACCTCCAGGATGTTCAGGACATCGAGGACCCGACGCCTTGTAAAGTAAGCGAGCGTGGTTAAGGCTCTCAGTAGCTCAATCACAAATATATATCGACGTGCTAATAAACGACGTGATAACAATTTCTCACCATGGTTGTTTATCGTATTTGCGATCACAATGGAACATCCGTGAATACCTAATATTAAATTTTAAGATATTTACGATTCGCGTCGTATAATCGTGCTGCGCAATCAAATATTTGAATTTCACCGGTGTAAATATGGAAAATAATCCAAAACTGCTATTTTAATGAATTTATTTATTATTTATCATGCTATTTAGCCGGGAGTTGGCAAGCCAAATGTCAAGAAAAGCAGTTGCCGTAGTAATTTTTTTATTTTATTTTATTTTTTTTATTTAAATTTTATTGATAAACCCTTACGGGTTACATACATTTAACAAAATGTTTTCACTTTTAAAATTCACATTCTACTGTTAATAATAATATTTTTAACATCTTTTGTAAAGGTTGCCTGAGTCTTTTGTTTAGTTTTGTCTGGTAGTTTATTGTATAATTTCAGTCCATGGTTTATAAGTCTCGATTGTCCTTTTCTCGTTTTAAAAGATTGTATATGATATTTTTCTGATATTCTCGTATTGTGTTCATGTTTACTACAATTTTTTTCAAGTTTTAATTCCTCGTCTACAATTACATCAGTGGCTAATTTATGAATAAATTTTAAAGATTCTAGTTTAAAGAGTTCAGTTACGTTTAATTGTTTAGTTTGTTCAAAAAGTTCTTTAGTTGCTGTTAGATAGGGAAGGTCATATACTAACTTTAATATTTTATTTTGCTGTCTTTGTAGTCTGTTTATGTCATTTTGATATCCTGTTCCCCATAGTAGTTGCATATAACATATTTTAGTTTTTACATATGCTTCATACATTAAATTTTTTTCCTTTATTGGAACAAAGTTTTTGATTTTAAAAAATACACTCGATAAAGTTGCCACTTTGCTAATTAAATTGTTGATATGAATTGTCCATGTCAATTGTCTGTCTATTGTTAGTCCTAAGTATTTAACATGTTCAATTTCAGTTAGTCGTTCATTATTTATGTAAGCATCTACTTTGTGACATTTTTTTCTAGATTCAAAATGTATAATATTGCATTTTTTTTCATTAAGTGTAAGTAAGTTTGTGTTTGTCCATTTAGTCAATACAGTAAGGTCTTCGTTTATGTCATTGTTTGTTAATACGTCTGTTTGATTTTTATAAAAAAGTCCAATGTCGTCGGCATACATAATAATTTTCCCTTTAAAATTATACAGTGATAAGTCATTAATATATAAAATATATAACAGTGGACCCAAAATAGATCCTTGTGGGACTCCAAAATTTACTGTTTGTATTTTACTTTTTTTTTCATTTACAAAGGTATACTGCTTCCGATTAGTTAAGTATGATTTTAATAGTTTGTATTCTTGAGATTTTACTCCTATATCATTTAATTTTTTTATCATGGTCTCAATGTGAACCGTATCAAAAGCTTTTTTAAAATCTAATATTACTCCTGTGGTTGGAATTTTAGCATCCATATTTGTTTGAATATAATTAATCAAATTTACTAGAGCGGTTCCAGTTCCTTTTTTTTCTTGAAAACCATGTTGGTTTAAGCATATTATATTAAGATTTTTAATATGTCCCATTAATCGTTTATGAATACATTTTTCAAAGATTTTATTAAATACAGTTAAATTTGCTATAGGTCTATAGTTACTAGGTTCCGTTCGATCTCCACCTTTAAATATAGGAGTTATTCTTGCAGTCTTTAGTTCTTCCGGGTAGATTCCTAACTTTATATGCATGTTAATTAATTTTGATACGACCGGGCTTAAAATATCTTTGAGATTTTTTATGAGTGAAGGTTTAATTTTATCATATCCTGGCGATGCATTTTTTTTAAGACTGTCAATTATTTTACACACTTCTTTTGTCGTAATTAATTTAATTTAATGTACACTTATTTGTATTAGATACTCCTTACTATTTTGCAAATGCAATATATTGTATTATTTTTAATAGTAAAGCCGATTTTTGCCAGTGAATTGTATTTATTTACGAGGAAAACAAAAAAAAACCGACACGAGCATTGACTTAGAGATTACACACGCGTTGACTTATGACTGCGATAACTTACGAATGTTCATTATTGTTCATTGTGCTTGCTCAAATACTTAGCATGTTTTTTTTTTTTTTTGAAAATTTATTTATAAACCCTTACGGATTATTACATTCATTTTACATAAAATAATATATACATTTTTCATTCATACTCTGTTGTTCAAAATAATATTTTGTACACCTTTTGAAAAGTTTGTCTGAGTCTTTTGTTTAGTTTTGTCTGGTAGTTTATTGTATAATTTCAGTCCCTGGTTCATTAGTCTTGATTGTCCTTGTCTTGTTTTAGAAAGTCGTATATGGGATATTCTCGTATTATGTCCATGTTGTTGTTATTTGTGATTAAGCTACAGGAGGCATTTGCGGTATATGGCCAAGCCAACCGCATCGCTTTCGCTTGATGATAGTTATCACGTTATCACCGGAGTTTACTGCGTCCGTTATCTTATTACTTCATTTCTTACAAAACAAAACCACCTAATCTCAAAACTCATTTTGCTGTTTTGTTTTTTGTTGGAAATTTAATGGTCTAAAATAAATAAGTTTTAAAGTTTATCTCCGTCATAAAAAGGACATTTTTTTTGTGTTTATTCTTAAAATGAACGAGTTACGTGAATTTATTTTTAACCATTAGATTTAGAATGTCCAATTACTACAGCATGTCCAATAACCATAGTACCCACCCTATTTATGTTGTAACAACTTGATATTGTATGAATAATTCTATCCAAATTCTGGTAAATTCCTTTAAATCATGCTACCTATATTCAGCAAATTAATTGCCAAAAATTAGATTGCTTAAATTAATAAACGGAAAAATAAACCTGAAGAATGTAAAGGTAATGAGAAATTACTTTAAAAATTAATGAAATTAACTACCTTCACCCCTTACCCTGACCCTGCCCCCCTTCATACCACCACAGACACAAAAAACTGCTAGTGACGACATAGAAACTACTCGATTTACTGCCTCCTGCCTGTATTAGATGTAGATTCTGGACCTTACGCTGGACTTCTTAGTCTTAATAATCGTATGCGACTTCCGTAATTCGACGAGTGACAGCATTCTTGAACCACCCATACGAATGCAGTCGATTGAAAACCAATCGACTTTTTCCCGAGTGCCCCAAAGCACTCGACATTGACAATCGAATGCGACATCGCAACTTCAGCTGTCAAACTTCCTTCTCGTAAAAAGCTCGGCATTTACGTTTGAATGACGAGTTTGTATTTTTGTTGTATTTACCTTTAAATTTACAACACTGGTCAATATTATAATGATGACGTATTAACAATCGTGCAACAAATACAACTGTACTTATTTTTAATCCATTATCAAATGAAATTTCACTAGAAACATGATTTTAAAATTATTTTATCGCTCGTCGTATTTGAGATATACATGTATATGAAATATTTCTAATAACATGTAGATGTGTGTTATGTCAAAGGCAAATAATAATTATAAATGTTGCAGTGTCTCAGTAAAACAATTTCTTTAATTTTTTCATAATATTCCATAAACAAAATATTCAACGGAAGAAGTCTGACAAGAAACAATAAAAGTTTACGTGCGGCAGGAGAGCCATAGGCCATAGATAAATACGGATTTGTTAGTGTTGCCACTTTTTCATTCGTCTTTGTAATTAAATTGTCGGAGGGTTTTCAAGAATAGCATTATGACGAAGCAAGCGAGATGCCCAATCGACTATTGTCGAGTAAGTGACAAAATGTCACATCTTTCCAGCATTAAAATTATTAATTATAACAGGATTACATTCATTTCTAAATTGTGCCTTCATAAGGAGGCACGTAGAAACTTAAAAACTGGTTGGTAATTAAATAAATAATAAGAAGTTAAATAAAATGTGTAATTATTTTAATTTTGACTATTTTTTACATCTAGCAATTCAAACGTTTTGTCCTATAAAAAAAAACGATCATAAGATTAGAGTACATGGCTGGTATTCCAAACGCGACCGTATTATCTTGTGTATTTACATACAAAAAACACGAGAAAAACAGTTTTTTCGTGCCGCGAGAGTGGTTCAGAATAGCACCCCAGAAGGTTTATAACGCTAAAGCTAGGGTTTCCTAGGACAGCGGTGCCCGTATTTTAACGGCCGTAGTGAACGGTGATGCAGTAGACAGCCGTCGTAACGTCGACTAGAGAGTAGTTTCCTAGGAAAACGGTGTTAAATGGTGTTGATAACACCGTTTTCCTAGAAAACCACACTCTAGTCACCGTTACGACGGCTGTCCACTGCATCACCGTTCACTACGGCCGTTAAAATACGGGCACCGCTGTCCTAGGAAACCCTAGCTTTAGACAATTAAAAGTTAAAAATGCTAAATTTATAATGATAATTTCAGTCCTTCGGAAAATTGGACGTAAAAAATGTTTTCTTAGGCGACAAAAAAAATAATAAAAACAAACTACTTTTAACGACGCTAAAATTTGTTCAAATAAATCAACCAATGGTAATAGATTTGCGAATAATTTCCGGGTAGCGGAAGTCAACGGACCAATCGGTAGAACTGACCGAGAAGAAGCCGAAGAGAACTTGAGACATCACACGCGGAATAATTTCAGAAATACAAAACTTTAAAAAATCATAGCGCTGATAATACAGTGCATTAAAATTAAAGAAAAAAAAATAGCATAATAAATATTTTAAAAGTTTTATTTTTGGATTCCCGCAAAAACGGTCTTTGCATTGGCCACGTCCCTAATACGTCACGATTTATGTTAATTTTCAACTTTGTTCCAAACTATTCAAGTTTGAAGTTTGAATATCGTCACAAATCTTGACGCTACAACCACCAATGTCAAACATGTCGCTTTTTAGTGACATTTTTAAATACATATTTTTTTAAAGTCATGATTTAGAAAATACAATTAATTATTCTAAATACATTTCATATATTTTTATCGGTATTCGCAGTACGTGATATTTCCTTATTATCGTATTTTTTGAATCATAAGACACCCTTATTTACTCTGAGCATTCAGCCAAAATTGGAGTGCGTTTTATGGTCCGATGTGTCTTATCGACCGCAAAATTACGGTACCTTATAAAATGAAATATTATAAAAACAGCAACACCGATAATTTTGTTTTTTTCCACCACGACAGGCCTGCAGGCTTGAGAATAAATCTCATTTAATTATTATGATCTCACAGGGAATTGAACACACGAAGGGTTCCGTCGCGTGTGCGGCAAGCTCGTTTGCCGGAACACACGAGGGATGCCGAAATTTAACTTTCTTGATGTAAAAAACCGTCATACGATCAAAGATTTTTGAGATATTATTTGACCTAGATTTTTTTATTTATTTATTTAACTTTTTGTACATAATGTTATTTGTACATTGGCGGGCTTATTGCCAAATGGCAATTTCTTCCAACCAACCAATAAAATAAAAGTTTTATTTTTATTATTCAAGTTACAGAACATATTCAATAGAAAAAAAAAAGAATAAAAATTTAAAGATATATAAAAAATAAAATAAACGTATTTGTTTATAAATTACCTTAAATCGAAACTATTACTCAATGGGAAAAAGGAAAAAAGAGGAAAGAGGAAAAAGGAAAGGAGGAGAGATTAAGGAAGAGAAAGGAGATGTTTCTTCAGACGTGATTTAAACAGAGATAATGTAGTAACATCTTTGATGGTGGATGGGAGATGATTCCACAGTCGAGCCGCATGGACACTATATGAGTTAGAGAAGAAAGAGGAATTGTGTATGGGTATTAAGAGAGTGCCTTGAGAATGAGAACGAAGAGGTAAACCATGAACTGATAAGCGTTGAAATTTTTCACACAGGTATATAGGAGCGTTAGGACTATGAAGTACATTGAACAGAAGTGAGAGGGAGTGATAGTCTCTCCGCTGTCTAATTTAAGATCAGGGGTTGGCAAACTCATCAGTCAAGCGAGCTATAGATCAGCAGTACAACTATGGGGAAGTTTTTACATTTTACATATACTGTGGAAAAATGTTTCCATCAATAATAAAATCAAGTGACTTGAGAGCCGCGAGCCGCGAGCCGCGAGCCGCGGTTTGCCGACCACTGACCCAGACTATTAAATACAAACATTCGTCTATTACTGGCAAACATGTTACTCGGAGATTAATTTCACCGGGTCCACTGGGTCCCTAGGTCACTGTTATAGGGCCCGGATTAGGAGTTCGCCCCCTCCCCTCTCCCGCCTCTCGATGTCCGACTAATAAATTTATGAAGCGCGAAGCTTAAATCGTATCCCAATAGGGAATTTCAAACCAAAACAATTATTCAGTCCAAAGCTCTACAGACCGTTACAAACAAATGAGAGCTTTCAGCTTATAATTCTCGCGTTAGGAGGAAGTAAGTCTGATTTATTAATTTAAGGACATTTTTATTGACAAACTTTATTAATCGAAAGACATATTTTATTGTTTGAATTTGAAAAAAAACTGTTATTCTCCTTTGTATGAGCAGATTACCAACAAACGATTTGTCTCCTATTGATTGTACATATAATTATCAATTTAATCATCCTGTATGACAGGGTTACGAATGATGAAATCAGGCTAGAGTGTAAATCTGAGACAAGTATAATTGATAAGATTAAGAAAGGGTCTCTGAGATGGTTTGGTCACGTAGAACGAATGGACGACGAGAGAATGGTAAAACAAGTATATATGGCAAAAATGAACGGCAACGTTAGACGAGGACGACCAAGGAAGACGTGGCATGATCAGATAAACCAAAATCTTAAGTCTGGTCATGTCAAAAGCAGACAGAACCGAAGGGCATGTATGACAAGATGTATGAATGTGGAAGAGGCTAGGAGTGTATGCCAGGATAGACGTGTGTGGCGGTCCATTCTCTCTGCCTACCCCTACGGGGAAATGGCGTGATGGTAGTAGTAGTAGTAGTAGTAATCATCCTTTTGTCCAGAGGCCGTACTGGCACGTTTGCCGTATCTGTCGCACACGCGAATAATGCAAAAGGTCAATTTTTCGTATGATTACTTCCAGTATCTACGTGTATAAGCTTTCATCTGCTTATCCGGGGCGCATTATTATACTTATAATTTAACGTCGTTACGCTAGAATCTAGCCGTCTATATGATGCACGCGGAGATCTCCTCTTATTACATTACATTCTTATCGCCAATCGAGCCGGTAACTCGAATACCGTGACATTGGAATGCACATCGTGCAAATAATAAATAATGATAATTTTCACCGTTAAACAATTATTATTCACCGCAGAAAGCAGATACATTCTTATCAACTTTTTTTTCGATTTTTTCGAAACGTTTAGAGACTTACCCGCATTTCGTCAGCACACTAATCAAACGATGCGAATCCCCCTATACACCTTCACCACCGCAGTTGCACAAAAATATAAAACCAACGTGCTTATACGATACATGCATTAAGTAGCAAGCACTAACGTGTACTCATTATGATTTATGAAAGTGTTCGATGATTTGCATGAGCATAAGTTTACAAGGTATAGGATGACAATTACAGCGGAACATAACATTGCAGGAGACTGCTGCGAGACGTTGCATAGATTTATATAAAACTAAGCCTGTTGTTCAGGCGTTTTTTAAAATATGTGTAATAATAAATAAATGAAATAAAAAAATGTTAATTTTTTGTAATGAATTGTTTTATTGCTTTTTAGAATATTCACATTCAAGTTTTATATACTTTTGCACGTGTTTGAAATACTTCTCGGAACGGTTTTTCCACTCTGAAGGTTGTACCTCCAAAACATGATTTTGGAAGACTTCAACAACTTCTTGAAGTCATGAAAATCGCTATCCACACGTTTTTGTTTGACATTCGGAAACACAAATATATCGTTAGGCAATAAATCAGGCGGGCAATATCACAATCAAATGGTCTTAAAAAGCAGCCTATGCATGCTTGTGTATAGTAATATGGTACATTTTTAATTATTGAAAAATATATTTTACTATTATTTATCTGCTTCTTCTTCTTCTTCAGCCTTATTCTCTCCAATGCTGGATGGCGGCCTCTTCCAAACGTCTCCATTCCTTCCTATCACCCGCTTTCATCATTCATGTTTTACCGGCAATAGAGGCAATGTCGCCGACCCATCGTTTCTGTGGCCTTCCAACACTTCTTTTGTATGCCCGTGGTCTCCACTTTATTATTCTGGGTGTCCACCTGCCATCATTTTGTCTCGCCAAGTGTCCTGCCCACTGCCATTTCAATTTCGCTGCGCGATCCATGATATCCGCGACTCCGGTTCGGCGCCTTATTTCTTCGTTTCTTACTATGTCTCTTAGACATACACCGAGCATCTGTCTTTCCATAGATCGTTGTGTGCATTTTAATTTCTGGCTACTTTTTTATGTTAAAGACATGGTTTCCAGTCCACATGTTGTCACCGGCAATATGCACGATTCATATACTGGTCTTTTCAAGCATATAGGGACTTCTTTATTTTGAAAAATTATTATTTATAATTTTTCATGATAATGTTACGAAATAAAAAATAAAATAATCACATTCTTTTTAAATCCTCTCCTTTCCATGTATCGAGTCAATAACCCAAAACCTTCCCCGTTCGTACCATTTATATGCCTATGGTTTACAATTATATATTCGCTTTGTGTCAATGTCAAATGCACCCGAGCATACCTCTTCATGGACTAAAAATATTGGACAACTCATAAACCCAACAAGAACTTAAATTGTATGCACTTATTGGTAGTAAAAAAATGTAATCATAAGTGGATTTTCCCACACTTCCTCTTTTCAAAATAAATAGCACAGATATTTAATTTATGACTTCAGTTAAAAGCTTAGGTATTATCGTGCATAAGCATTTCAGGTAGCACGATCAGGTTAACGAAGTTAATCGCAAACTTTATAGCGGTTTGCACTCACTTAAAAGATTGCAGAATTTCTTGCCAATCAATGCTAAGCAAATACTAGTCTAGAGTTTACTTCTTCCACTCCTTGATTATGTATGCGGATGTATGTATGTTACCCAGATGCTAATTCTAAACAGCTTGATAAGTTGGGACGCTTGCAGAATATCCGTATGCGTTATATCTTTGATCTTCTGATAACCGAATGGCTTAATATCCGGAATAGAAGAAACGTTCACATTCTATCACTTCTTCACAATGTTTTAAATAATCTCTAAGAGACCTTTACAATCTTTATCACAACATGGGCGATCTCTTCGTTTTAGTAACGAGAGAAACCCATTAATATCAATTCACCGCTCTAATTTTTTGGCCTCATCTCTCACAGTAGTAGCTGCTCGATTGTGGAATCGAATAGAACTCCGCAAAAAAAGTGTATTCATTTATTTATTAATATACACGGCACGCAGTGCCTTTTACCTTAAAAAGATACATACTAAAAATAATTTAAATATTTCAATATAATGTGAAAAACTAAAAAATTACATACGTAAGTATTATTTTACATAAATACTATATATATAAACACATCACATTTGTATGTAAAACATATTTAGATATAAAAAATTAATAAAACAATGTGTGCAAATAAAATTTTAAAAGGATAATTATTTATATATATTTTTCTTTAAAAGGTACAAAATATAAGTATATTAAATACAATAAAATTATTTTGTCTCAAATAAAAAAATAATTAAAAAAATAGTAATAATAATGACAATTAAAGTAATTTAAAAAATAAGTATACACATAAATATGGTACACAATAGTACCCATACAAAAGTAAACATAGAAAGCACTATAATCTAAAAAATGTAAATTACCGTTCATCATCTTTGAAATGATTAAATAGAGTTTTTTTTATTTTATTTTTTTTTGTTTTTATTATTAATAAAACATAATACGCAAGATACATATTATACTCCCAGGAGTTATTAAAGAAACTCATTCGGGACCGTACATAAGAAAAAACATTTTTTTGACAATACATAATATCATACAAATTAATACATCCGAAATAAAAAGAAAACATCATTGTATAAGAAACATAAAACACCATCTTATATAAACTACATTAATAATTATCACTATCAAAAAGATTTAAGAACTATTTTTTAATTGCGACACTTCTGGATTTTTTATTCAGTTTTTCGTGTCTTAGCTCATCAGCTCAGTTAATTTATATGAGCTATACTTTAAGTGAAAAATATCAGCAACGTCGGAATAGTTATTGACGAGAACATAGAGTCGATTCAGAATCGCATTATACGAGTATACGGTACGTGAATTGTTGCAACTAAACGGAGGTACTTGACGAGTCATTCGTCCAGGTACATTGAAGTTAATGAGCGCTAATTGATTTGGGCAGTCCCATGTAAAGTTGACAATCTTAAATAAATTCAATAAATCTACAATTTTTCTTTTCTCAGTTAGTTATAATAAGTTTAAAGTATTTAATAGGAAATCATAGTTAGTAAATTCACATCTAATTCCGAGTTTAAAATTAACGTATATTAAAAATTTATTTTGAACTCTTTCAAGAGTATATTGTTGTGAACTATAATATGGAGTCCATATAGTTAAGTTGTACTCCAATTGGCTCCTAACTAAAGCTGTATACATCAATTTCTAGTTTTTTTAGTTATATTTTCATTAAATGATAGCAAAAATGTTTCTCAAAACTAATGAAATATTTTTTTAAAAAAGACAAGAGCAAAAAGAACAAAGCCTAAAGAACAAGTATATCGGGTTGTGGTCCTGTAGCTAGTGTCTCAGACTCACGGACCAAAGGTCCGTGGTTCGAATCTCACTCTACCCCAACTCGATTCCATTTTCTAATAGTGAGTTATTTACAACTTGTTGAAAATGGCCCTCAAAATGAAATATTTTGATAAATCATAAGAACGCAAATACTTAAAAAAAAAAAAACAAAAACGATATTACTAGGAATCGAACGTGTTACTTCAATTGCTATCGGAATTATGATCTTTGACGATTGTTTTCCATTCGTTAATATAAATCGAGTTAAAAAATTCATACGTTTGCCGCGTAGCTACTCAATATGTTTTCGATTTTGACACACGATGCTTTATTTAGTGGCATTCCAAAAATTCAGCAAATTAATTTTTGCAAATTGGCGCTACTCCAAAACAGTGAAATAACGTACTAACTGAGAGCGTATCTAACGTATTCACAGTTAACACTTAGTGGCCAGAGTATTAAACTCGCACTAACGGTGCATTGGGGTATTAACGTGTCACGCGAGCCGCTAATTGGCTAAAGCTGTCCCCCGTCTCCCGGTGCCGATGGCCGACTATTAGCATCATCAAACTATTAACGAGTTTTCCGATTCGTTCTCCATGGCGATATATTTTGTTCAAAATTTATTGCAACAGAGAGGGAAAACATTTTTGAGAATGGAATACGGATGTCTACGCATTTACAGGGCTTATGGCCTGTAATTGGCTGGTAAATGTTGCCACTTTATGTACTGTGTAATTTTAGACATTTCACTATTTATTGTTTAAGCATTTACCTAGTGGAATTATATTTGATATATATTTAAAACCAGCGGACCTGTCAGACGTTGTCATGACCCAACGTTGCGCGTTGGCTTGCCTGCTATTATCTTGGAAAAATATTTTCAAATGATAAGTAAGTACCTAGGTACTTGTTTGTGAATAAATTCCAAAACTAAAAATTGTTAATATTGAATGGTGGTAGGTACTTGTTTATGGTTGAATTCTAAAACATAAAATAATTTTTTTTTTTAATATGGCATTCTTTTTGCAAACGTCAAACTCCGGTCTTCTCACCAACAGAGGGTGTACTTATCTAGGACTACAATTTTTAAAAATGTATTGAATTTAACATTATTTTAGTGTTACTAAAAATCCCGTAAAAAATAATAAATGGGTAGTAATTTTAACGAATTTAAGGAAAGAATCTGATTAAGATCCACAAAAAACAAATGCTGTTTTTGAACATTCAAAAACAAACTTTTTTATAGACAAAATAACAACATCTTTCCATTTTTTTTTAAAATGCATTCTCCTCGAATGCAACCCTGGTAGATCTATGAATAACATATTTGTGCTCCTTTCTTCTCTTTTACATATTAGATTGAAGATATTAATATCTACGAACACGCACAGCGCAAAGCTCTATATTTCTCTGAAAACCGCACGTAAATCGGTTAAGCCGTTTAGGAGGAGTTCGGTGACATCACACGTACAGAGGAATTATATATGTAAAGATAAAACCTTTTGTATATATATACACCACACACGAGTTAAATATTAAAACAAGTATTCTGATTACATTTATCAGATGTGACTATTAAGTCACAAAGAAACAGTAATAATTACACCTGATGATAGTAAAAGTTACACCTGATCATAGTAATGGTTACCTAGTTGACCTCGGTGTTGTACGAGTAGGTACTTCATTCGAGCTAATAAAGTAGCGCCATTATCCTTACTGCGCAACTTGGAAAGAGTCAACAATTTCATTTATCTAGGTTCTCTCATCAGTTATGGCGGTGGGTGTGAAGGTGAAATACGGCGACGCGTTGGTATTGCCAAAAGTGCTATGAGCCGGCTGGTGAAGATTTGGAAGAATCGCAGTATAAACATTAACACCAAAAAGAGACTGGTGAAGGCCTTGGTTTTTCCAGTGTTCATGTACGGTGTAGAGTGTTGGACTCTGAGAGAATCTGAAAAGAAAAAAATCGAAGCTTTCGAAATGTGGTGTTGGTGGTGAATGTTGCCGATTCCGTGGACGGCCAGACGTACCCAGGAACTGAACATAGGAGAGAGACTTACATCCATATGCAAGAAAATAATCCTGCAGTTCTTTGGGCATATTTCCAGGGAGAACTCTGATAGTTTGGAGAAAACTATTCTCCTTGGAAGTATCGAAGGGACAAAGTCGCGTGGACGTCAACCGACAAGATGGAGCGGCACAGTCACTGAATTATCAGAATCATCACTGACAAATGGCTATAGAAGAGCACAAGACCGTTCCAGTTGGAGGGAGACTGTTTACAGACGAGCCATGCCTGGAGTCAGGCGTAATCACCATTCTCAGACATGAGGCACGGATTGAAGAGAGACAGGTTAGAGAAGATCCAGAATTCCACCCCTGGTGATGCTAATATTTACGAGTATACATGATGATAGTCATAGTTACACCTGATGATGGGTAATCAGAACACCTTAAACTAGTTGCGTAGTCTATAAATGCAGTGTTTTATTTTAAAAACATCAAAATGTATAAATTCTTTCGCGTTTTGACTTTTGCAATGTGCGAAGGGGCTACATTAACCAGCCAACTGACTAGGTTTATTTTAACTAACTAATTTGACACGCCACCGGTTTCAGGAAAACCACAAAGTTAGTTCTTAAATATCGATCGAATTTTAGCTAAGTTTTTATTAAAAGATTTTGGATGACATTTGCTGGGAAGAGCAAGGTTAATGAAGATCACAAGAAGGACAATATATGTTATGCGAAAGTATTTTACATATTTTTCATCATGCAAATATGTTCTGACGTCACCGCGACCAGTCATTCAATTAGTTGTAATGCATTTTGCTGCTGAAATCTAAAAATGTTTGCATTTTGAGATCGTGCCAAAACGAAAATTCGGAGCAAAACTACTTATCTGAGTATTAAATCTGATATAAAATAATGTATAAACGACCTTTCGCTTACAGAATTTTAAAGTTTTTCTTTTAAATTCGTACTCTAATCATTTCAACTAATCAACTGACTAGTTTTTTATATTTTTACTTGAAATTTATTTATAAAGCTGTTAAGCTCACGTTAGGATTACGTTAAGTAAACAAAATGATTTATCTTTTTTTAAATTCGTATTCTCGGCCTCGTGGTGTAATAGTTAAGCGCATTTGCCTACGGTGCAAGGGGTCTCGGGTTCGATTCCCGACATCGTTGACATGAATTATTATTTTTAAAGGGTGTTTTTTCACTAGAATATTTCATAGTCCCTAGACTGGTACCTGAAGCGTAAGACTGATCACCTACGTTCACGTAACAAAAATGATCACGATACGCTGCGAGTATTGTACAAATGCAGTGCCCTATGTACCATAAGGTGCAGAAAGGGAATGATGATGATGATGATGAAATTCATATTCTTTTGTTAATGATAATATTTTTAACATCTTTTGTGAAGGCTGTCTGTGTCTTTTGTTTAGTTTTGTCTGGTAGTTTATAATATTATTTCAGTTCTTGGTTTATTAGTCTCGACAGTCCTATTCACGTTTTCCAATTTTGTTGATGATATTGTTCTAATAACAATGTTTTGAGTTTGTCCAAATTCCTGTAAAATAGGACTATATTCAACTCCCTGGGGAGCTGTTTATATCAACATATTACAACAGAGATGAAGAACATTTAAGAGTGTAAAGTGGCCACTTAAACCAGCCATTGACAGGTCATAAGCCCTGTAGATGCCTAGACTTCTATATCACCTTCTCTTAAATGTTCTTTATATCTGTTGTAATATGTTAATTGTTCTAATATTTTCGTATTGTGTCCATGTTTACTTCAAATTTTTCAAGTTTTAGTTCTTCGTCTACAATTACATCAGTGGTTAATTTATGACTAAATTTAAAGGATTCTAGATGAACTAGTTCTTCTTCAGCCTTCTATCATACACTGCTGGATATAAGCCTCTTCTATATTCTTCCATTTTTCTTGGTTGTTTGCTACTTGCAGCCAATTTTTTCCCCCCAGAGCAGCTATGTCGTCGGACCATCTTTTTTGAGGTCCTTCGACGCCTCGCTTATTCTCCCAAGGTCTCCATTCAAAAAAATTAGGGGTCCATCTTGTGGGGTCTTGTCTAGTAACATGTCCTGCCCATTGCCACTTCAGTGCTGCTATGCGATCCATGATATCCGTTATTCTGGTTCTGTTCCTAATATGTTAAAATAGTTCAGTTTTTTATATTTTTTTAGTTTGTTTAAAGAGTTATTTACTTGCTGTTAGATAAGGGGGTCATCATATACTTACCTTAATATTTTATTTTTCTGTCTTTGTAGTCGTCATTTTGATTTCCTGTTGCCCATAGTAGTTAAATATAACATATTTTAGTTTTTACATAGGCTTCATACATTAGAATTTTTCCCGCAATTTTTGTTTACTAACGGACAATTTATGTTAAAGGTTTACATAAAAACAGAGTTTAACTAATGCAAAAGCAAATAGTAAAGACACAGATGCAAGATAAATTAATAATGTTGATGGTCCTAAACTCTTTGGTTTTATCAATTTTTATGTGAAACAGAGCAGCTTGAAACGAGGCAAACTATTGCCTTCTCTGCTTCAAGTTCACACAGTCAACACAGTTCAAACTTCGCCAAGTTCTCGACATCATTTACTAAATTTGGATATTTGATAGTTGATAACATTTGCCTATTGAAGCTTTTTGTTTGCAGCTACAAAGTGCATGGACGAATGAAATTTTAACAACTAAAAATTATCAATAAATTTACAAAAATAAATATTGAACATTATCATAAATTTGTAAAGTGCTCATGCCAAAAAGTGATTATGATATATAGGAGCTAAAATGGTGTAAAGTTAAAATGGTGTATTTTGTCATAAATAAATACATTTAATCTAATACTGAACAACCATAATGGAATTTTTTTAAAGTAGCGTTAGTAGATTTTAATCAATTTAGTTAGAAACTCGAGCCGTGTCCAAAAAAACCCTCTAAAAATATCTGAATTCTAACCAATACTACTGGTTAGCACTTTCTGAACAAAAACAACAGAATATGTTTCATGAAAAAATAACAAATCTGTGTTTACTTTCTTCTAATAGATAAATATTTGGGTAGTAATATCCTGAGGTTAGGAAACGTGAATCACGATAATTAATAAGACATTTATAAACGAGGCGCAATCATTAAACGCACTACTTGTAATATAACAAATATTCAAAACGGCCAAATAATCGTATGTAAACATTCAAAGACCCGACAGTAGTGCGCAAGTCAAAACGAAATGCCGACTATTTTTATTTATTCAAAATTTTTCGTATACATTTTATATATATTGCCTTAAATCAATTTTTCCCTACATACTCAAATCGTTCAGTTTGAGAAAATAAGAAGTATATGTACGTGTTTACTTATTTTTTTAATTACTTTAATTGTCATTATTATTATTATTATTTATTTTTTTGATACAAAATGATTTTACTATATTTAATATACTTATATTTTGTACCATTTAAGAAAAATATACATAAATTATTTTCCGTTTAAAATTTTATTTGCAAACATTGTTATTTATTTTTATATCTAAATATGTTTTTTTTAAACATATTTAGATATATTTTTTTTTTATACATTTATGTAAAATAATACTTTCATTGTTAATTTTTAAGTTTTTCACATTATATTGAAATGTTTATTTTATTATTATATTATTATAAGGTAAAAGGCACTGCGTGCCTTGTATGTTAATAAATAAATATTCCAGGCCTTTTATTTTATCTCATTTATTTATTCATATAAAATTACACAGGTTTAAAGTTAGGTTGTGCCCCTTGTCAAGCCATAATAAATAACCTTAAAAAATACATGGCGAAATTAGTTAAATTAAATTATAATGACATGTGATGCAATAGATCTACAAAAACAAAGAATAAAAAATAGATAGTAAAATTCCAAAAAAGGTAATGTAAATTAATTTTTAAGTAAATTTTTTTTATACCCCTAAAAGTTAGTTGAAAAATTAAGTTTGCATATTTTTTGGAAAATTTTATTTTTTATTTGGAATCAAATCAAATAACGACTCAAAACTGTATTGTAGGATAAAAAACCAACTATTGAGCTACTTGTAAAAAAAAAATACTGTCGTAGAGTTAATAATTTGGCTACACTTGGGAAATCCAGCCTAATTCCGATTTTTAGTAAAATTCTTAAAAATCTGAATAACTTTTAAACGACTGAATATCGCTGAACATACATGGGGGTTAAATCGATAGGCATTAAGGCCCCCCATTGCTCGGCCACCGATGATCCGTCCTCCCAGTTACAGGCTGTATCACTAATCCATCTAGCGCGTCTTTTGTCTTAAGTCTTAAGCAGGTGCCTTCCTATTTCTATTCTACTAAGAACTTTGTCATTTGTGATGTGGGCTCTCCTGGGAATTCCCAGAATTCTTCTATATTACCAAAGTCAACTCTCTAGTTTCTTTTTGTATCTTCCGAAAAGTTACCATGTCTCACAACCGTACGTTAAGACACTCCACTCCATACATAGGTTTTGACAAGGAGCATGCTGAGTTTCAGATCTACGTTATTTGTTTTATAAAAATGTGATTTTCTGTTAAACGCAAGTCATGCCTGATGTACACGGCTGTCAACCTTGTTCTTTGATCGACTATCCCAGTAGCTCAATCACAAATAACTATCGACGAGCTTAAAAACATGCTAAACTTTTGAGCGATCACAATGAACAATAATGAACACAATAACTTAAGTTATCGTAGTCATAAGTCAACGCGTGTGTAATCTCTAAGTCAACGATCGTTGTGGTTTGTTTTTTGTTTTCCTCGTAAATAAATACGGTTTGCTGGCGGAAAATCGGCATTTACTATAAAAATAATAATATATATTGCATTAGCAAAATAGTAAGTAGTATCTAATACAAAGAAGTGAAAATTAAATTACAATTACTATGGCGACTGCTTTTCTTGACATTTGGCTTGCCAATCTCCGGCTAAACGCAATAAATAGAATGATAAATAATAAGTAAATAAATAAAAATAGCAGTTTCGGAATATTTTCCATATTTATACCGGCGAAATTCAAACATGTGATTACGCAGCAGGATTATACGTCGCGAAACGTGAATATTTTGACATTTAGTATAATGTGTTCACGGATGTTCCATTGTGATCGCGAATAATATAAACCATAGTTAGAAATTGTTATCAAGTCGCTTATTAGGTCAATAGTTATTTGTTATTGAGCAATAGGTGACCTTACTTCCAAGGCCGACAAACTGCTTCGCATTCTTTAATGGAACTCTCGACAACACCATTTTCATTTGCTGTTCATTTCGGTCTAAGGCGGTTTTTGTTGATTATCATGTTAAATTAACAGGATATTATTTAATTTGATTTAGAAGAGCCTTAATCCAAAATGTCTTTTCTCTACACAAGGGGGTGCCGCCGGTCCGGGAAGGCCTTCCATGATAGTTTTCTGATGGTGTTTGATGAATTTTGAATCGACGTGGGTGGAGACGAGCGGACTGGTTAGCTATAGGGTTTCCTGGAGGCGTTTGCTTATGTCCAAAAACTTCACGTTGCGCTTAGGAGCGAATGTTGAAAAGAGAGGAGGTTTAATATATTTTCAAAGAATAAAAGTATAGAAAACTATGTTAAAACGAGGCTTAATATTTTTCCCCTTTAGTAGGATTGCCCTAAAAATACACGTTTTTACTTGTTTTTAATACAGTTAGTTAAATTAAAAATATTTTTAATATGTCTAAATGTTCGTATATAAAGAAGCTGGATTGCACTCCATAAGAAATTATTAAGATTAAAATTTATTTTCACCGTATTGGAATTCACGTATAATATGTGATGTCTTCTCTCCGATTACACCGCCGATATAATGTATTCAAAAACAATTTTCCTTGTCAGTTATGATAGCCTCCACGTTAACACAATCATAACACACGCACACCTACATTCACAGCACGCGTGACGTCAGAGCCAGCACGTTTCGTGACGTCATGGCTATCAATCAGCGCCATGTCTGGCACACGGCAAAGTGGAGGAAATAGGAAAGGAGAGAGGAAGAATAGCCACATAAAATTATTCTCATTCAAATGATATCTGACGGAGTCCCCGTGGAATCTCATCCCCCAACTTGGCCAAACATCGGAATTTAAATATCATTGTCATCATCATTAATAGGGAGTTATTAAGATTAACATATTACGGCAGAGATGAGGGATTATGGAAGTCTTGGCATTTACAAGGCATTTACTAGGTATTTACTAGGCTATGATCTATCACTTTACACACTGTGTAACATTAACCATTCTCCCTATGTTTGAATATCGACATTCCTTTAATTCTTCCATACGTTGATTTCGGTGAAGATAAAGAGCAGGAACGTTTTTTGATGCGGGTGAGATTCATCTTAATATATTTTTAATTTTTACACTTCTTCTAGGACCAGTTCTTGGTTGGTTCAATGAAAAATATTTGTTTGTCTAAATTTTTGTAGGTAATTCAGTTGCATGAATCTCTCCCGTATTTATTTATTTATTCATTTATTAGTTTATACATACATTGTTACAAAAATGGCACAAAAAACACTCAAATTGGCAAATTCTGCTTGTACTAGGAGTAGGCTCAGTAAATGAAGGGTCGGCAAGCCAGAAATATTAATATGCCTAATGTTGCAATCGGTTTCTATATGGGCAAATGCCTGTTCTAAGAAACCGAATTGTTGCGGCAAATATGGTTTTCGAATATGTTTCCTATAAATAAAAACAATATTTGAGAAATAGAAAAACAGTTATAGCCCAAAAGAGATTTTTTATAATTTTAAATACGAGTACATGAGAAAAAAATTAAAACAAAGGATATATAAAGAAAAAACATAAAACAATTATACATTCATACTAATTAAAATTTAATATAGTTTTTACACGTGTTCAAAAAATTTCTTTAGATTTATTTATTTATATTTGGATAATTTATATAGCGCCGTTTTAGTGAAAATCACCTCAAGGGCGCGGTACAATAAATAAATATCCCAGCACGTCTTGCAGCTACAGAGCGCATGGACGGTAAGGATTCTTGTTTCTCGTCTCCAGTTATGATATATAGGAGCTAGATTACATGTCTTGCAGCTACAGAGCGCATGGACAATAAGAAATCTAGCCCCTATTTACATTTCTATTTTTTTATTTGACAATGGAGTTTAGAGATTTAGTGATATTTTAAAAAATGAAATAAAAAACGAATTTATAAAAATAGAAGTTAGATAACAACAAGTCTTGCAGCTACTGAGCGCATGCACGGTTGGAATTCTAGACATCATTTACTAAATTTGGATATTTGATAGTTGATAACATTTACCTATTGAAGCTAGATTACTAATCGTCTTGCAGCTACAAACTGCATGGACAAGTGAAATTCTGGCAACTTAAAATTGTCAATAAATTTACAAAAACAAACATTGAGCATAATAGTAAATTTGTAAAGTGTTCGTGCTAAAAAGTAAACAATTAAAAACTTAACAGATAAAGAACTTTAATTTGACTTTACTATTATACTTTAAATTTATTATTAGTTCATTGGGAATATTATTATAATTTTTTACACCTTTGAAGACAAAGTGTTTTTGACCATGACTTGTGTGGAATTTAGGAATTTTAATATTATGTTGGTATTCATTCATTCATCTCAATTTTTTTTTTTTTTATATATTTGAATAATGGAATTTATTTTATAAAGAGTGTCTACTGAACCTTAAATATTTTAAATATACTTTCCGTATTGAATATTGAGGGTTTCATGGAGTCCTTATTTTCATGGTTTTTTAATAGCTTTAAACTACTGCAGATCAGTATAACCGCTGTAGATGGTGATCTTCAAATAGCAAAGAAATAGTATTATGTTTGTAACGTTAGTACGTAGAAACTCACACGCTAATGCGCATTAATAAAATATGTGTATTTTTGTCATCACGACAATTGACGACTCCTAAAGCACCCCATTACTCACCATAACGAACAACATGAATGTGTCGGCAATCATATTTTTAGCCGAGCTGAATCCATTATCGCCGCAGTCGAGCGAATGACGAGTAATGACGGTTGTTGAGCGGACTTGCATCTTATTAATAGGACTGTTAACTGCATACACCTGCCTTAGGTGGGACTTACCTGGGGACTTTTCAAGTAAATCACAATACGTGACAGGTGACAGCTGCTGTCACTTGGCGCGAACTCGACAGATGTGAGGCAGAATTTTTATGCAATTATTTCATTATTCATGAAATTAATATTTGAAGCACTAGCTTTATGATTATTTATTATATTTGTAGGAATAAGTAGTTGAGGGTTGGATGGAGTTTCTACCCCAGTCAGAGATTGACAGAGAAGACACGAGGTTGCTGTTTGATGTTTGTTTATTGCATGGCGAATAAATAATGAATTATGTCGGACGAGTGTTACATCGATGAGGAGTTGAAGTAACTGCACTCGAAGCACATGCTGGAGCTGAGTGACTGCGTAGAGCTGGACTGGCTGACAGCACTGAACTTGTTGGGCCGACTAGCTGAACGGGCTGACTGACGCTGGCTGCGTCCTGTGGTCTCTTTATAGACGATGTTCTTTTGTAGTTCATTCCTTCATGGTAGGGACGATGTGAATGTACTGTAGAACAATGCTCCTGGTTAAACGTGAAATACTATAAGAGTTGCATTGTACGAATGTATTGGATTCGATAGAAAATGATGACATTTCACCGTTGGTCATTATAGACTATGGACCCTACATATTATGAATTTAGCTCAGATCAGCTACATCAACGTCGAAAGGAAAAGTTATTAAACCTCTACGCATATAGCGCACTAAATTTGGCGAACGCGCATTTGCGGTCATAGGCCCTGCGGCATGGAATGCTCTCCCAGCAGAGGTCCGAACTGTGAGAGTGAAGTGATGTTTCGGAAGAAACTTAAAACCCACTTGTTCTGTAAATCATTTGAATAAATTCTTAGCATGTGGTGACAAAGTACATTATTTTTCTTAAATTAAAAAGTTAAAATTAAATCGATATCTTTATATAATCACTTTGTAAAGTGCCCTTGAGGTATTTTATTACGAAAATGGCGCTGTATAAGTTATCCATAATTATTTTTAACTCTTAAGTGGCTGTGATGTCAAAATAATCTACATACGATACAAGACTTGATATATTACTTTTTTTTTTTATATGATGAAGTTGAATTTTTTATAATCTTCAAGTTGACATTTCTAAACCGGATTTAAAAATAAAATTTGTATGACTTTGCTGGATTTTAAAACAAAAAATATTTATATACGCAAATAAGGAATGCCCGCCAATACTGCAATTAATTTATATAAGAGAGAGTAAGAAATTGAACTCATGACAGGACGTTGTTCTGTGATCAGTGTTTGTGTGAAACAGATTCAGTCGGATATTGACAGTGATGGGAGACGCACGCAGGGCTAGTTAATATGTTTATTTTTATAAATTATGGAAAGGGAATTATTAAACAGTATGCATCTTTGTTTTTTTTCATGTCTGAACATTCATTTTCTTCATTTTTAATATTATTTCCATTTCACAAACTTTAAAATATCTTTTTTTTACTTAAATTTTAATTTTCAAACAACTTTCATTTATGTTTTTCTTTTTCCTTCTCTTTCTTATACTTTCATAATTAACCTTACATATAATTGCTTTATAATATGGAAACCTCACTGGTCCATCAGAGTTAACTCTAATTGTGTAAAATATTAAACTTTGTAACTGTACTGTATGTTTCCAAAATAAAATAAAATAAATAAATAAATAAAATTACGTATTTTGCTTGTGGTAACATGATGTTACATCACCGCGTGCAAATAAATTATTTACCACAGTCTTTTAAGATTTTAATGAAAAATAAAAAACGTTCTGTTTTTTCCTGTTTACAGGGATGGACCGAATCTTTTGAGTTTGTCCAAATGTTGGTAGAACAAAGACTGGATTTCACCCCCAAGGGAAAAAATATGGGTTTTCAAACATAGAAAAAATTGTGAGTGTTAGAAAGTGTGTAATGTGGACAATTAAACCAGATAATAATAGGAGATAAACCATGTAAATGCCTAGACTTTCATTTTCCTTTTCTGAAATGTTGTCCATCTCATTAAGATGCGCATGGTGTTCTACGTTTAATTCACATTATTATTCATTTGGTATCCCATTATCCGATTTTATGTACCAATAAAATGTATGCTATACGTCAATAAACACACCCCAGGAACAAAACAAAACTGTTTCCTTTCGTCGTCATGATTGTCGGGAGATTTAGTAAGATCCTTCATTACTTACAAATTGAACTCTGCCGAATATATTCCACGAATTTTACAGAGCGAGCAATAGAACAGAGTGGCATCCTTAGCACGCGACGCGACGTTACGTCCGAATAAAAATTGTATGATTTTTATAGACGAGAGCGAAAAAGAACGTCAAATGAATGTCGCGTTTTCGTTTCGCGAACGTATAAATATTCAAAAATGTTTTAAGTGTGTCTAAATGTTGGCAGACTGGCTGAATTTCCTCCCTTTCCTCTGTTGCAAAAAATGAGATCTGAATCCAGTCTGCAAACATTTGGACATACTCAAAACATCGTTGAATCCACTAACTGATAAAATTAATCGTACAAACATTAGAAAATAGAAGAAAACTAAATGATTTGTTATTTTTATTAAAAATATTAAATTCAAAAATTGATTGTTGCCAACTGTTAAAACTAATTAATTCGCGAGTTCCGGGCCGGGTTACCCGATTTAATAAACTATTCTATGTTAATGTATCTACAATAAACTTCAGTGCTTACTCGCCAAATAAGAGAATTCATGCGTTTGCAAATGAACACGCAAATGATATAAATATATTTAATATTACACTGAATTTTAAAAGGCAGTGTATCAATTTACTGTCTTCAAATTAAAATACCTAAATAAAACCGCGTTGATTTCAATTATTTTTCGTTTATTGACTAATCTCTGTATTCTAAATTATTATTTTTCTAACTTCTTCTAATTTTAAGATTCTTGTAATAAAACTTATACGAAAAAATGCACTTCTGTTCTCTCCACTGCAATATATGCACGTATTATTATGTATACGCATATATTTTCTATTATTATGTAAAGATGATTTTTTTTTCTTACTCTTCTTATTTAATGTTTAATTTTTGCTTCTTTTGTGTAAAATGCATGTCTGTCTTTATAGTTCAAAATGCACTTCTGTTGTTTCCACTGCAATATATATATATATATGTATGTACTATATGGTTAGTAAACCCATATATTTTATACTAATATGAAAAGATGTTTTTCTTCTTAGAATAATTTTTATTTTTTGCTACTTATGTGTAAAAAGGTGTCTGTCTTTATTTGTATTTATGTATGTAAGCCTCATCATTACCTTTCTGCACCTAATGGTGCATAAAGCACTGCATTGGTACACCAATCGCAGCGTATGTTGATCATTTTTGTTACATGAAGGTAAGATGCTCAGTCTTACGTTTCAGGTACCAATCCAGGGACTATGAAATATTTTAGTGTAAAAACACCCTTTTAAATAAATATTGCATATCACATTCGATTTATCGACATTCATCAGCAAATTGCCTCCCTTGCATACATCGTAAACTTTTGTTACCAAGAGTTGCAGTTCCTCTTTGTTGTTAGCAAGAAGCACGGCATCATCAGAATACAAAGACAATTGACATTTAGATCATCCATTTTTGCTCCCATTAAGCCTTTTAGTTATTTCATACAGTAATCGATATATACGTTCAATAGCCATAATAACATTACACATCTCTGTTTGACTCCTTTATAAATGTCAAACCACGATGTGTATGATCCATTTACCCTATCACATGCTGTGCTGTCTTTATACAGAGAAGCAATAGCCCGTGTCAGGTTTTCGCTCACTCCATACTCCGATAACATCTTCCATATTTTTTTTCTGTCGACTCTATCTTTGCAGATAGAGACAACATTCAATTAAAAAAAACCTTTATTGGTGTTGTTAAAATTTGACATTGTTTTGCTTAAATATTCAAAGTGAGAAACGCCTAAAAAAAAAGGGTTCGTCTGATGGGAAATAAAGCATGTTATTAATTTAAAAAAAACATATATTATAAACACAGCCTCGACTGTGACACAGTACACATATCAAGTCTATAACGTTACATACATATCGGTATATCCAAACAAATCACATCAACTCTAGTGATGGACGCTGTAATGCGATCCTGAAGGTCAGAAAAGGGTGCGAACGACACACAGAATAACGACACAAAAAATGTACGATCGTTCGAATTAACAATCGCAAATGCCTTCGTTTGTAAGAATGCTCATGGTAAGGCACCGGTATCACCACTTTAGTTCAGTTCGCTAATGTCAGCGCGTTTGTTCCGACAAACGTTTCTCCTCGGAAAGATAAGAAAGGGATTTACTGGTACACGACGACACGAGGGAGGTGTTGGAATTACCTCTCCCGGAGGAAGAAAGCGCGGATTCTTTTATTTTAAGGAATTTTAATTCGGAAGTTGGATATACAAATGTTTTCTTACTAGCGGCAAAAATCAAAGCATTTAATTGTACGGCGAATTTTCTCAAATGAATTGAAAAGTTAGTAAAAATGAACTACATACTTTGAAATGTCACAGGTTCGTTAGAACACGCGTTTTAAATGACCAACCAATTAAAGCGTTGTTGTGATAGATTTCCGGTTTCCGGGGTAGCCATGTTTTTCGACGTTCAGTGTGTTTTGACCTTTAGCCCGAGCAGATAATTTGATTTAGAGTTACACGGGGCTCTTCTTTAAAATTTCAAAAAAACTCACCGACTTGAACTTGTGACGTGAGCGGTGTATTTACGTTGGAGAATTAAAAAGTTACAAAACGTTGAAAAATCCTAGCGATGATATTATGATACATAAAAATTAAAAGAGCGAATATTTTTTTTTGCTTAGTTCGACAAATAGGAAAAACACTGGATTTTTTATTGTAAACCTTGAAACATTTTTTTTGAGAAGAGCTTACAGCAAGAGCATCTATAAAATAATGATTTAAATGTAAAATATGAGAAATACCGATTCGCGTCATTCCAACAGAAATAATATTACTGATGATTAAACTGTTCTTTCGGATAGTTAGACAAAAATTTAGCAAGAATTTAGGTAAAACCTCGCAAAAAAGGCCTTTCTTGTCATGCTCCGTGGGCTTGTTCATGACATTTTATTGAAAAATCGTTTCATAATCACACAAAATCATTTTTTTTAAAAATAAATATTTGCGTTCTTATGATTTACCCAAATATTTAATTTTGAGGGCCATTTTCAACGAGTTGTAAATAACTCACTATTAGAAAATGGGGATCAAGTTGGGGTAGAGTGGGATTCGAACCACAGACCTTTGGTCCGTGAGTCCGAGACACTAGCCACAGGATTTTATAGTACTAATGCATTGAAACTACTTCGAAGTAATTAAATTGTCATTGTAATTCAATAAAACTTTGGGAATATTTTGATACGCTGTGGCCGTCTAATTCCAAACAAATATACTATACATATAAGATTACTAAATGTTACAATATATTGGAATATAACCACTTACCGACTTTTCTATGTCCTACCAGTTTCGAGACGTACCCGTCTCTTCGTCAGGACGCTAATTAAATCAACATGCAAAACCCAGTGTACACCTCCACTATAGTTGGTGCACAAGAATATAAACTAACACGACATGCATTTTAATAAGCACATGAACTGATGAATGCTTATAAGATTTAATTTAAGAAAATATTTAGCGTAAGCATGGCTAATAGTGCTTAACCAACTAAAACGACTAAGAAGCTACTGTCGCTACCGACGCTGTTGACGGAGTTTGGTTCAAAGATATCAGCATTCTGATTTCTGATTGATTGAACGAGCAGAATGGCGTATGGCCTGACAAAGAATCACGTTTGAAGTTTGGAATTTTAAAACCAGACAAAATAAAACAAAATTATGTTATTTTATTATTTTATATATTCTATGAAGGCAACATAATAAAATACAAAAAATATACCAAAACAACAGTTAGAAAGAATAATGCTTAGGTACAAAATGTCATTTTAGTTGAATTCCAATAAGAGCCTAATTTTTTTACTAGGTATGTCAAAATAGGGTGTGTGTGTGTGAGAGTGAGAGAGGGGGGGTGCGAGGGTGTATATGTGTGTGTGAAAGTGAGAGAGTATCATAAAAAAATATATAAGCAAAGATAATTACAGTTTTTTTTTCGGAATTTTATTTTTAAACGATGTTGCAGAGTCTAGTAAAATGTCGATGTCAAAAGTGTCTATTTGATTGTACAAGGTCAAGACACGAATATTGGATGAATTTGCTGCTGCATTTGTATTGTATTTCGATAAATGAAAATGTTTTGTGTGTCTGGTCTGCCTAGGTGGGATATTGAAATGAATCGAGGAAAGTAAGTCTTGGCAGTCAATTCGGCAATCTCATGTCCAAATCTCGGTTACAGAGAAGTCAATATGGATGTTTTCAATATCGCGTTTGTCCGGTTTTTCGGTATTGGTCCTTAGAGTACTCACGTCGGTTTTCAAAAAAACAGCGGAAGGTAGGCAGATAAATAACAAACACGAAATTTTCTAAATTACAGGTGAAAAGTTCTCAATGTATGAACATTTCCAGCTCGTTACCCCGGCACAATTTCCTTTTATCGGGTTTTGCTCTTCCAGTGCCTATATACCTGGGGATGGCGAGAAGCTAGAACCGAAGTGTAACCGATAGTGTCGTGAGGAGCAAATAGCGAGTGACAACGGAGATGAAGAACATCTTAGCGAAGTGAATACGTTCGTCCCGTAAATACAGGGCTGATAACCTGTCACTGGCCGGTTTAAGATGCTACTTTACACACTGCAACATTCATAATTCTTCAACACTTGTATCTTCATATAATATTTAAGAATACGTTTTTTTTTTAAATATATATTTGGACCCCTGTATTTAGAAGCCTCACGTGTCATGTACAAGGCTAAGGTACTCGGAAAAAATCGTTTTTGTTTGTCTTGGAAATGGGATGTTCGATCACTGATTTTGGTTTATTACCTTTATGAGTCCAATCACCATTGTTGCAAAGTTCAAGAACAATGGCGCTTGATAACTACTTCAACTACAGTGTGGATATCTGTTAAGGATATTCCATCTTTCCTGCATTCTGCTTCAAGATTATGGCGTTGCAAACTGAAAAATGGGCACTGAAATAACAGATGTTCTATACTCTGTGAAGAAATATCATTGCATGGACAATAGTCATCATTCCTTAATTTAAACCTATATAGATAACTTCCCATAGCTCCGTGTCCGGTAAAAATTTGGGTCGTTTCGAAAGTACTTTGATGATGATGACGGAAGTTTGCTGCATCAGCCAGCGTTGGGAAAAACATTTTAGTGATTTTACCTGTAGAAGAATCGCGGTAATGATCCTCCCAACGCTGCTGCGTATTTTGTTTTATACAGCGTTTAGCAAAACTATGACAAAATTCTGAGAAGAAAGGTGCCGTTCTTTTACAAGTTGCGGCTCTTGCTCGTTTCAGGGTTGCTGTATTAGCTTTATCTAAAACATTTAAATTTTTTGGTGAAAATTCATTGTTATTTATTATAGAAATAAAAGACGAGTGATACTCAAATCCAAAAATTTGTAATAACCATTTTCATCCCTTTCGCGACAGCTTCGAGGCTAGTATATTTATTATTTTAATGCAGTCGTTTCAGTGTTGTTGTGTTACCGGTTATTACAAATTTGTAGATTTGATTTTTTTATCTCTTCTTCTTCTTATCAGCCCGTTTTCCTCCACTGCTGGATATAGGCCTCTTTCAATGTTTTTTGTCCTGGGCAATCCGTTCTCATCCATGTGCCAAGAGTTCGACGATGTCGGCAGTCCACCTCCTCTGTGATCTTTTCAAAGGGTCTCCAATTTAGTATTCTGGGGGTCCAACTATCAAATTCCTGTCCCGCCGCATGACCCGCTAACTGCAATTTTTGTCTTCCTACTTTTTCTACAATATTGGTCAACTTTGTGCGACGTCTTATCGCCTTATTCCTTATTCGGTCGCTTAAGGAAACGCCCGATATTTGTCTTTCCATAGACCGCTGAGTGCACTTAATTTTGTGAACACTTCTGGCAGTGAGTGACGTGGTTTCGAGACCGTATGTTGTCACCGGCAGACCACGAGAATTGTAAACTTCGGGCTTCAGATTGTTTGGGGTTTCCTTATTTCTAAAAACGTGTTTCAGCTTTACGAAAGCAGCCCAACTTAACCCGATTCGTCTTGGCAGTTCCGCAGTTTGATTAAGTTTTCCCAATTTGAATTTGTGCTAAAGGTAAATATACTCGTTAATAGCATCGATGGTTTATTTCTAGTATATATGTTGCTAGGTGTTAAGACTCAAAATTTTAGTTTTTTTTATATCCATTTCCAGGCAAATCTTTCTAGAAGTATTCGTACAATTATTTTACCATAGATTTTTGCATCACTCGTCTTACATTACAATGAACTTCCATTAATAACTAAAACAAACAAACTTTAATGATTCACCATTCTGCCAATGTTTAAACATCCATTTTCCTATCATACTTCCATCTGTTAATTTTTGTGTAATTAAAGGGGTAAAAACATAGTAATAGACACGGATATAGAAGAATATTAAATCAATGATTATGATACAATTATAAATAAACTTATCAATGAAACTTCTTGGTTTAGTTTTACTTTTTATTATTTTGATCAACGAGCGCTTTCGCCTAAGTAGGCATCTTCAAGACTGGTGAATTGTTTACAACATTTATTGTTTTTATACTATTCTTAACATATTAAATATGAATATTAAATAAATATCACATCAACATTCTAAAACAATACAAGAATAGTCGAGAAGAATCGGGTGGTGGTCCCGTGGCTAGTGTTGCAGACTCACGGATCAGAGGTTCGAGGTTCGAACCCCAATCTACCCTGACTTGATTTCCATTTTCTAATAGTGAGTTATTTATAGCTCGTTGAAAATGGCCACCGAAATCGAAATATTTGGGTAAATTATAAAAACGCTAATATTAAAAAAAAAAAAACTAATTATACAATAAACTACCGAACAAAACTAAACAAAAGACTTTGACCACTCACACAAAAACTGTTAAAAATAGAGCATGAATTCAAAAAGAAAAAAATTATAAATTAATAAACTACTGAGCTCAATAAAATTAAATATCCCAACTAGAAACCTCAGACCAAACTTACTCTTTCATACCGATAACCATAGAACTAACTATGGTTTTCATTCCCCTATGCACAGAATTCTTAGGTCTGCCAACAAACATACCAGTCTTGATTTCTTTGATAACAAGTTGTCTTTTTTCAAACGATCACTGAATCAAACTCAATTATAAACACTTCTTTCCCGCTTCAACTCCCACCAAGTCTACTATATGTGTCTTTCTACTTTCTTTTGTAATAATTTTCTATGCATAAATATGTCCTTGAAAATGCCCATTGGGCGTATATATAAATAAATAAATAAAATGAATTTTTTATTTATCTATCATTAAAAAATTAAAGATGTATGTTAATCTTAAGGAGTTATTTGGATAGACAAATGCGCCGAACATGAGGCCACAAAGACATAAAAATAGAAATTTGGATAGGTACATTAACTTCTTCATCACATACAGCCAGCCTCAATAGTCTTACAGGGCTGGAGAACTTTGAAAGAACGAACCTAAGATTCAGATTTTAATAATTGAGAAAATTTTAGTTTTTTTTTTTAAAGCGTGGGGCAAGTCACCATTTTTACAGTACGGACGAAAAAATTGAGTTTTGCACAAATGGTAATGGTACACAAAGCACTGACAGTGCAGGCCGAACTTAATGAACAAATCTCACTAGATAAAATACCCTTTCCACTAGAATCTCGGACTCGACTCGATGACCACTCTCCAGTAAAAATTCTGAAAAAGAAAATAAAGTTGAGATAAGTCCCCCTCGTGGTGTAGTGGTTTGAGGTTCCGGAGTCGGTTCCTGGAAAGGTAGATTGCAGTATTCCGTATTTCTGGACTGGCAACGGAAGCGTAAGGCTGAACACTTTACTTTGATCGAAATAGATGATCGAGATATGAATTTTATGAATCGAGTTATGATTCTATGGCTAGTGTTGCGGACTCATGGATCAGAGGTCCAAAGTTCGTACTCCACTTCACCCTTGATTCCTATTTTCTAAAACTGAGATATTTACAACTCGTTGAAAATGGTCCTAAAATTTAAACATTAGGGTAAATCATGAGTTTGTCTGCCTCGTTGTGTAATGGTCAGCGCGTTTGCCTACCATGCAAGAGGTCTCGAGTTCGATTCCCGACATGGTTGATATGAAAATTTTATTTAAAATTGTGTTTTTACACTAGAATATTTCGTAGTCCCTAGATTGGTAACTGATGTGTAAGACTGATCATCTTAGCTTCATGTAACAATTTTTTATCAAGATACGCTGCAATTATGGAATACAAGACAGACGCCGTGGCGTAGTTGGTAAGACGGCTAACCGTGAAACTGGCGTTGCGGGTTCGATTCTTGCCAGTTGCAAGAAAAAATTCAAAAATTATTTTTTTTATATTGGTCTGGGTGTTGTGGTGTATTTTTCATAACCTCCTTCCAAATCCTCCCTTTTTCACCTGCTGAAAAACCTCAAAATAAAGACTTAGCGGGTTAATCCTATAAAAAGTAAAAATTGGTGTACCAATGCAGTGCCCTATTCACCATTAGATGCGGAAAAGAAATGATGATGATGTAAATTATGATAATTTAACTTTCAAACAGTTCTTTTAAATCTATAATAACCTTGCGTTGTATTTGCGTGACCGAATTTTAAATAAAATAGTCAAGTGGATATATTTACAAATAAGTACTTGATTTACCGACAGGTAGGCTATTGAACCGTTGAACGCACTGTACTATCTACATTTCTGTTGAATTAAAATATAAGGATAAACTTAATAATCTCGCACATCGATGGTTCGTTACCTCTGGCCCATAGCTCGGGGTAGGGGGTTCAAGTGGAACGTGTTGGGTACTAAGGAAATCTCGCCAGGTGGAACAGAAGTTGGATGTGCAATGTAATACGAACCGGCAACAGTAACGAGGAAATGCTCCTACGTGGCCGTGAGGTTAAATGCCATCTTATTCTGACAGTTGGCAGAACCCGCCCAGGAGCGAAACACTAAACTTCAACAAATTCGCCAAAGGACGTGTAAACACAACGATTTCATAACAAACTGCTCCCCGAGAGGCAATGAGTTATCTCCTACCGTATATTTTGAGCAGATGTCTATCAGGCGCGTGCGGTGACTTTTATCAGTAGGGATGCTGACAAAATATTACATCTCTTTCCATGACCCATTTTTTGGTGTGGCAGAATAAATTTTTCATTTAAAGATGAAGCTGTCAATAATATGAAGGTTACAAAGCCAATGATTTCGCTAAAAAAAGCTATAAAACTCCTCGATTATTAGTGAGGTATCGAAAAATTACTCTCTCTAAAAACAACAAAACTTTTTCACAGACCGGTAGTTGCATTTTTATTTATTTGTATTTTTTCGTTCACATCCTAGAAAAAAATAAATCACTTTATTTATGAAAACAAAAAATCCTAAATAGGTATGACCTGTGCAGGTGTGCATGGGTATACTAAATCTAGAATATATTACAAAATCTATGGCGTGAAAGGGAAATAGAGACATATTAAATAAAAGTGGAAAGTTATATTCAGTGGTTTGAAAAAAAAAACTTAAATAGATTTAAATGGAAAATAAGAAATAGAAAATGGAAAATAGAAGTACAGACAAAAAAACTAATAAAATTAAATTAAATATTCAAATTCAGAAAAAATACGAAATAAAAATGAAAGTTTATCTGGAAAATAACTTGTTTGTAAAACATTTCATTTTTATGTTAGGAAAGTTGTATTTCAATTGGCAATAGCCTGAAAGAACACATAGAGATAACAACAAATCTGACAATACAAGTCGTAATAGAATAAATAAATTAGCAATACATACTATTTTATGATATTAAAGTTTACAATTTGTTTTAGTAATAAATATTGTTTAATCCTAATTTATTTCAATCAAATAAAACAAAATAAATTGAAAATCAATAAATCAAAATAACACACGATTAATATTTTAAAAGCACAAATAGATTTTATGGTTTTTTGCGCCGTATTTGTACTCTGACGTTTTGGATCGCATTGCAGCGTCCAACTTCAGAGATGTAAGTTGAAAACTTATTTTAATATTAAACACATCTATATTGATTACGCGTTACCTAGTAGATGAAATTTACCTGCATTCAAAAATATTTTAACTTTTTAAAAGCCCTGTAAATTTCTTCCAATCTCGGAATACATCCATTTAATCTAAATCAACAATCACCAACGAGATATTTGTTAGGGTGACATCTTCTGGTCTGGTTTAGAGATGATAATCAGTGATCTGTAATCAGCCTCACGCCTCATTAGGCCAGTCAACAGCCTCACCAGAAGTAAAGAGCAATCAGGTGTTAAGCAGTCAGAGAGACAGACGCGAGTGCTCTGTGCTAAAGTGCTGGGCAGGTGAAGGATGAGGGTTGTCGAGAACTTGTGGCTAATTAAGAAATAAATCGAAATTCAATAAACAATGCCATTCATATTAATGTACATGCATATAACAGAGATAAAAATAAACAGTTCCATTCATATCAATGTCCATGCACATAACAGAGATAAAAAAATGCAATGAGAAGAAAACGGTGCCTAAAACTTTACTCACTCAACAGGGGTTTAAAAATTAACCAATTTGTTACCCGAAGTAAGAAAAGAAACCGAAATAAAAAAAAAGACATTAAGGTACATAAAATTACATTACAGCAGAGATGGAAAACACGTTAGAGAAGTGGATATGGAAGTCAATGTTGTGTACTCTTCCATCTGTTGACCTTTGTGAAGTAAATGAGCTTAAACCTTTTTATACAAATAAACAAAAGTACTGCATACAAATAACTCTCTTTTTAAAAATGAGAATCTAATTGCGGTAGAGTGGGATTGATGGTATCAATTTAACAAACTTTAGATTTGTCGACGACATCGTATTGAAATAAGAAAATCTGAACGAAGCGCGTGTCAATTTAAAAGAGCTTACAGAAAAGAACAAAAAAAGTTGACTCGTTATCAATACAAGCAAGACCACAAAATGATGACGAATCTGATCCTCGGTGGTGCTGTAAATATTAACGATCATTAAATAGAAGAAGTCAATGAATATGCGTATCTCGGCCACAACATATTACTCTCCAGAGATAACCAGACCGCTCAGCTCCAGAGAAGAATCGGTCCTTGGTAGGCAACATATAGCATTCTGAAGACGATCTACGACAGCAACATTCCCCAAAGTCTGAAACGCAGAATGTATGACCAATGTGTACTTCCAGTATTGCATATGGAGCAGATACACTTACACTCATCAAGTCGACTACAAGGAAGCTCTGGAAAACCTGAAAGTGCCAGGCTACATTAAAACTCTCTGACCGGATAAGAAACATTGAGATATGGAAAAGATCAGGAGTAACGGACGTATTCGAAAGATTGGTAATTTGCGGGACATGTTCCCAGATTGAAAAACCAAAGATGGACTAGTTAGGTAGTTGAGTGAATACCTCGTGAAGACAAAAAAAAAAATAGAGGAAGACCCTCCATATGACGGTCAGGCAATATAAAGAGAATTGCTAGTGACTGGATATAGAAAGCGAAATATAGGGATGTATGGAGGAGTATGAGGGAGGCGTATATTCAGAACTGGACAGAAATGGCTGTGATGAGGATGAGAGTAGAGTTTCAACCTCGGATCTCAAATCCATGAGTCCGCAACACTAGCCACAACCACGACCCGGTACAAATGAGGATAAACTTTTTTTAAATTATACTCTTCCGATACACTCAGATAATACTTACAACTGTTCGCGGTAGTTTTGGGGTCCTGTTTATTCCGGAGGAACTAAAAAAAACTAGACTCCGATGGTACGGACACGTTTATAGACGGAATGACGATCACGTGGTCAGACTTGCGTCGAATATCCTCGAGAGGAGATACAAGGGAGAGCTCGAGGTCGTCCAGGAGCCACCTGGTGGAATATTGAGAGGGACCTGAGGAGGGAGCAGCTGACCAGTGAGATGACATAAGACAGGAAAAATTGGAGACTGCGTACCAGAAGGGCCAACCCTAGATGAACTGGAAAGAGGCAAGAATATTTACGGCAAGTAATTATAAAATTTATGAACTGCATTTTTTTGACTATCTGAAACTCAGCTTTTTGGCAATCTGAAATCTGTCGGGTACGTAAGATAATTGCGTAAAAAATACAATGGAAAATTTAGGTGAATTGGTATACTTGAACTTCAACGGGATGAATATAAGCTCAGTTCATGTCTGACATGCCACAACTCAACTTCGTTATTATAATCATCCTTCCTGTTAATATACCCCACCCCGTTAACAAACCCCCTGTTAATAAGCACCCCGGTAATAACAACCCCCGGTAATATGCCTCCTCTGCTAATTCGGATACCCTGTTTACTGAATTACTACTCCGGTTCGTGGAAAGCTCCAGCTAAAGTTGGATCATAAAAGAGAATGTAATTAAATAATAATAGGTATTGTGTTGCGTATGTAAGAATTCTGCGAAGCATTTTGTTTACAGGAATACGGAAATAACATTATCAGTGTATTTTTTATCTACATTATTCCATGATTTTATTTTCAACGTTTGGATATTTGTAAAATGAAAAAAATATTTCTAATTTTGATAGATACTGATGCTCAGACGTGTTACTCCTATATTGGCTACATCTCAAACGGGCCTGGACAATCTTTTTGAATGAAAGGCCGCATAAGGAATTAAAAAGATATTAATTAATTATTGTTGTAAAAAAAAAAATGAGTGGTTCTCTAAAACCAATAATTGATAAGAAGAATGTAACAGGTTCACATAATATTTTTCAAAATGAAAAAAAAAATCAATTGGTAATTTTGTAGTAAATGGGAGATAGAGTAAGCGGAGTAAGTATATTGTTTATTATTTTTATTCCCAATGAAAGGGCGTAGAAACTATATAATAACAATGACATTTCATGGCACTGTGGTGTACCTTTTTACGTAGTGTCAATAGTTCCCCTTTTTTTGACCTTTCGCTATAAAGGATATTTGTTTATAAGTCGATAAATTCTTAATTCGACAAAACAAAATTATTATTTTGCAAATATTAAAGTTAGTTTAATAATGTCCTAACAAGACAAAACGCGTCACATATATTTTTGAAAAATAAAAGTAGAATTAAATCCAATAAAAGTGTTTTTAATTGAATCGGCATTCACTTCGTAACACTTCATTATAAATTATTATGAAAATAAAACTTTGTTATTAGTGTTTTAGTCTTTTACAAAAGCACTACTATAGTTTCGGGAGAGCACTCCTCCCATCGACGGTGATATAAAACTAATATAGTAAACACAGAATATTGTTCACAATGTCATAGAATTTAAACAAAAAATAAACAAATTAATCAGTGAAACTTAGAGCAAGGGGGTTTTTCCCACTTATCTAAGGTGTTATATTAAGTGAAAGAAACCCCCCTGCTCTAAGTTTCACTGATTAATTTGTTTAAATTCTATGACATTGTGAACAGTATAATGTGTTTACTTTATTAGTTTTATATCACCCGTCAATGGGAGAAGTGCTCTCCCGAAACAATAGTAGTGTTCTTGTAAAAATAATAAAATTGTGTAACACTAATAACAAAGTTTTATTGTCATAATAATTTATTCATAATTTCCAATAAAAGTGTTTTATTTTGTATACCTTCACAAATTTTAATACCTTGGAATTTTACCCATTATCTGCTTACACAATAAACAAATGATCAAGATCAACTGAGGCCGATTCTATTATGTCATGTGGAAAGATTTATAATTATTATCATTGCGGATAATTTATAAAGTGTAATTTTTGGCGCAGATAATTAAATGGGACCCGAAAGGCCGAATTTGTTGCCTGCCAGTGTTCAATTATTTCTCGCAGAGGTTGTATTGTAGGTTTTCGCATAAAGACATTTAAGACGGATTATGCTGAGTTTGTTCCCCCCGCCCGATATGTTCCTTAATGCTGACAAGGGGTTGATAATTGCCTCCCAGTATCTCGTTAGCTGGTTGGATGTTAACCCTGTATTAGCACAGACAGTTAAGTGATGCAAGTTCCCGATCTTCACCCGCAAACAGACACTTCCAACCGACCCGGCTTAAGCAGACCACACTCGCTGAAGATGGTAAAATACTATCAACGCCATTACAAACACATCCTTTCGGTTATAAAAACATTTCACGTAAGAAAATAGTATGCGGTTTGAAGAAACGAAAAATTGTATTATTATCATTATATATCAAACCGTTCCATGTCCAAAAATATAGGCTGCCAGCTATAGAGCATTTAACATGGACCTCGTGTATCTGCTTTTATTTTCTCGGGATGATTCTTGAAGCTTCGTTTTGTAATATTGTGAATTTGTTTAAATTTTCTTGGTTTGATAGGATAATATGCTGCCACGGTGGCCGAAGTGTGGATCAGTGTGTTGTATTATGACCTTCTACGAATCCTTATCAGCGAATCTTCTAGTTCTTTCCAAAATCGGAACCAATTTTTATATTTTTCGTTATCACCAGTATTTTGATGAAATGTAAGCTTCAAGTGTGTATAGTTTAGAAATATTGAGTTAACCTGTGATTCTTATCACAGGTTAACTGCATTTGTGGACAGCAGATGAGAATCATCCTGCACTTCTCCACAATCGCAGTTCATGTGATCTTCCTCCAGAAAACCACACCTCCTTGACTGTTGATTGTATTTGCACCTAGACACCCCTACCCTCGGGATTGTTATGAAGTTAATATCAGGACATTCATATAGTTCAAATTTGCTTCGCCCTTTTGTTATCCGAAATTCGAGGCATTATTATAAAAAAAAAAAACCGTTATATACTCGTTAGCGCCCACGTCGCAAACCCTGGGCAATGGAATCACACTCGTAACGGTGTGATCTCAGCAGATAACGAGAGGATGATAGGCGAGTTTCTGGCGCCTCCAAACCAAAACCAACCAGCGAAGGGAAGGTAACCCTGACAGAAAAATCCATTACAGACGGCAACGAGAAATTACTCTAGTCACCTTTTCCCAGGGATCACTACGGCGAGTGCTTTAGAAGCAGTCGTCCTGGCTGCGGAATACAAAAAAGCGCAGAACAGAAATACTTTCGCTGCAGCGATCGCCAACGTCGGGGGACCCGACAAGGCACCGGAAGAAGAGGAAGATACATTTTTGATTCTCATTACTGTCCATCGTTGGCAACTACTGTCTCCCATCTTTAGGGTAGCGTACGAATCCCGCGTTGAAAAATCTAGTCATCTTTTGAAGCGATCCACGAATTAATGTAATTTTTTTACTTCTTCATAAGATCGGAAGTGCTGGTCAGCCATGCCGAGTGCCATCGATCGAGTGATAGTCAGAGAGAGCTATGTCTGGAAAATACGGCGGGGGAGGTAAGATTTCCCATTTCAACGTTTCCAAGTATGTCTTGACCACTTTCGCTACATGGGGTCGAACATTGTCTTGAAGCATAATCACATTATAGTCTCTTTCATTATATTGCGGTCGTTTGTCTTTTAATGCTCGGTTCAAACGCATTAACTGCGTTCGATAACGATAGCCTGCGATTGTTTCACTCGGTTCTAACAGCTAATTTACTACACTACACCCCGTGCGACTCTGACACCAGTCTTCGTCGAGTGATGCCTCCAATTCTGCATCTTCAAAAATCTTTAAATAAATTAAAATCTAACAATGTTTGATTATGTCCAAATGCTTGCAGACTGGCTGGATTTCCTCCCTAGGGAGTTGTTCGTATTTAAATTTATTTCAACAGAGAGGGAAAAAGTTTTCGAGAAGGGAATATGGAAGTCTAGGCATTTACAGGGCTTATGACCTGTCATTTGCTGGTTTAAGTGGCCACTTTACACACTGTGTAACATTCACCTTTGTGCCCATGTTTGAACATCCACATTTCCTCAACTCTTCCATCGAATTACTACCTGGTAAAAGAAGAAGTATAAAAATTGGAAAATTGTTTCCAGGCAATGCCTAGTAGGTGATTTGGTTCAGAGGGATGAATCTCACCCACGTGATAAAGGTTTCAGCTCTTTTACTTCACAAAAGTCAACAGATGGACTTCCATATTCCCTTCTCGAAAACTTTTTCCCTCTCTGTTGAAATAAATTTAAATTAAAATCTCTTCAGCCAGTCATCGAGTCAAAAAGGACCATCTGGAAGTTAAGGCAATAGAGAACACTTAAGAAGGGGATTGCGAGTTACGACTGTTAGTATAGTAGAATAATCTTATCATTAAGTGACTATTCTCTATTTGATCAGAAACTCTTAAGATACGATACAAAGTTTACTTTGGCACCGATTATAATAGAAGATTGTTAATTCAAAGGATTAATTAAGAGTGGGGATTGATTAACATCGCATTAAATGTATTTGATTTGAATAGGATAAATAATGATGTTTGTAAATAAAACGGATAATCGATTGACAGTATTAATTAAATTATCGATTACTGTACTATAAAGGGAAAGAAGCCATTAAACGGCTGGTTTAGAATTAACTATGTAATGAAAAACGCAAATTAAGGACGTGAATAAAATAGGTAGATAACAGGTGAAACAGTTAGTTTATAAGCACGCTTTGCTACCACGGATGAGTTGCCGGGTTCAATTGTCGATGATATAAACAAAAAATATTTTAGGATGTTTTTGTGTAAGTAGAACAGTTTATATTTATTTATTTATTAAGGAAATCATACAGTCTTCATATAAATTCAAGGTACAAAAGAACAATTAAAAAATTAAGACCAATTACAGATTTCGTTTGTAGGTAGTACATAAAAATTCGATATTTAAGAAAGTTTGAAGAAGCAGTCGGTGGATGTCAACTTCTCAAACTCAAGCGAACATAGTTTATATTAAGACAAGCCGGTTTCGCGTTTTAGGGGGTTTCATTATGTTTCCTTTTAGATTTTCTGTTCGTGTTAACCTTCTTAAATTAATAATTTTTTTTTCATAAATTTAACTATTTGAAAAAATGTCATAAAATTTGATAGCAATACAGTGATATTTGTTCATAAAATTATGAACTCTGATAAAAAAACAGAATTTTGGAAAAAAAATGATCGGAACCAGCATGAACACGATCACAATACTAGAGAAAAGAACAAAATTAGACTTCCATTTAGGAAAAAGGCAAAGTCACAAAATTCAATTTTATTTAAAGCAATTAAAAAGTATTACGAAATGGAAAAAAATATTTATAAAGAAAAAAACATATCAAAATTTAAAATAATGGTCAAGACATATGTGATAAACAATTTATAAATTAAATATATTTGCAATGTTATTATTAGAACACACATAACAAGATGTATGATATGTGTGCCCTACTTTAAGATTTAAATAAATAAAATATAATATAATTGCTCCAAAAATATTTAACGATTTATTGCCAAATACGAAAGACTCAAAATGTAAAACAAATTTTAAAATAAAAATAACTGCACATGTAAATAGTGTAGCGAGAATATTTTTTGAAAAATATATGTAAATAAAAAAACGTAGTACTTTATATAAGTAGTACACATATTATTTATATTTTTATTTGTTTCGTTACTTAACAGTTGTTTTTTATTATATATTATACTATAATATTTATGTTTAAGTAACATGTATTCTTGGCACATCATATATACTTTATATTCTTATAATAACGATTTTCACATTCTTACATTTGATTAGCTAGGCATTTATAATTAAGTTGTTTTAGTTTATTTTTTATGTTATTTTTTTATTAGTATAGGACTACTTATGCTCTAAAACATAAAAAATCTCCATCTTAGAACAGGCTGAGCCATGTTCGATGGAGACTATCATAAACAGAAAACACTCCGTTTTCTTTTTTTTTTTTTAATATATAAAAAAAGCAAAAGGTTGCTCACTTCTGCAGGGGAGAAACGCGGAGGGGAAGGGGGGAGTCCGATACTGAACCGCGCTCCCCTCACTTCTCCCCTGCAGAAGTAAGAGACCATCCGTTTTTTTAAAGATTTAATTTTTGAAAATTTTCTTTTGTTTTAAATATTTTTTTTAATATGCTAATTTGCCTTCTTGCCCATACTGATCATTGTGGTTTCGGATGTGACAGGGTTTAAAGAACACCTGTATAGATTCCTTGTTATTAAATGTGTATACTGATTTTATGCAACACATTTATAAAATAAAATTAATAAATAAATGCCACAAATATAAATAACATGAATTGCGAATGGGTACAAAGAAATAAAAAAAAATATTGCGGAAGATGGGATGGAATAAAAAAACATGAAAACCTTCGAAACTTTCAGCAAATCATTTTAATTCTTTTCGAAGAAAATTGTTGAATTTGAAATTAAGAATAAAAATGATGAAATCAAATTGAATATTTGCTCTCGTTAGATATTGGGAAGCACAAAGTGTTTGTACAAGTAACTATATTATTAGTTGTGTAGAAAGCCGGTTTAATGTTTGATGGTAGGGAATTTGATAATTGTTTTGAAAAAATGTCATTTATTCCGGAATTCCGAAACTGACTCCTGTCACTACCACCTTGCTACTTGAATTTATTTTAAATGAAACACTTTGTAATTTTTACCACATGAGAGTTTACAAAGTCTTTCATTTTGAATAAATTCAAAATGTTTTTTCATAAAGTAAATGCTGAAACAATAAATGATATACTTTATTACTCTCGCTATGTGAAATAAGCTTGAAGGTGAATTGAAAGCTAACAAAGAAATTAATGACACGTGTCCTATGAAAAATAATTTAAATGTATTTGAGTCAATCCCTGAGATGCACGGAATGAAAGATCTAAAAACATCATTATGTGCAATGTACCAGAAAGTAATAAACTTACAGAATTTGGGAAACTTATTGATTACAGGTCTGTTGTTTTCGCTGTTGTCTCCGAGTGAGCTCACAAAATGTTTGTTTTTAATAAAAGCATTAATTTTAGTTTTTTTACAAATGATATTGTTGAATGTTTTATCGATGCCAAAAAGGAAATAACAAATGATATTTCCTGACTGGTATACACTTTAATTAAATTTGTGTATCTCTGATAACTTATTTTTAAATGTTGATTAATGTAAATTATTATCTTTTTGTACAAATAAACCTAAAACTTTATTTCCGTATTCAATAAACAACATTCAACTGGAAAAGGTCACAGAGAGTCGAGACCTTGGTGTCATATTTGACGAAAAACTTGACTTTAAAAGCCACCTCAACCACATTACTTCTTAAAGAATGAAAACTTTGGGTTTTATTCTTAGAACTGTAAAGGATTTTGAATCATTTAAAGCAATGAAACTCTTGTATGTATACTTGGTTAGAAGCCAATTAGAGTACAGCTCTACAATATGGTCCCCTTTTCACAAAATTCACATGAAAAATGCTGAAAGAATTTAACGGAAGTATTTGGGATTCATTAATTTCAAACTGCATATTCCTGTAGAACAAACATAGAATTAAGAATAGTCCAGAAACCGCATACGCACATAAAACATAAGGCGACTAAACTACTTATAAATGAGTCGGTTTACGTTTTGACCCGTTAGTTTCTTTGTAGACGTCGCTCAGTACGCAACTCCTGATTTGAATTCAACTATGCCGTGTTGTGTCCTTTTAAAGTGTAGAAATACTGCTAGGATCCTAATGAAACAGGATGAAATCACATTTCATATGTATTAAGCAAATTAATGTGTATGTATCAAATGCATTACTAAAAAAATAAATTATTCTTCCATCTGTCAGATTGTCGAAGAAACAAAATGAAAATTTCGTTAGTGTTACCAGAGTAGTTTTTTTTACCCTACTTTGCTCATCTAATGAGAGAACTAATTAAAATTAGATCTCGGATTAAACAACTCTGTGGTGTACATTTTACCGACATTATCTTCAAAACATCAAATATTATTTAACATGATATAAAAATACCCGTTTTATGTAAATAAAAATTGTTTTATATTTTAAGTTAAAAGTTCATTAATTCAATTAATCTTATTAAAAGACCCTTTACTTATCTACTCTGTTGTGTCAATCAATATTTTCGCGTGCACAATAAAATTTTAGAGAAATTAACATTTCGCTTTTTATTATCTTACATTTGTGTTATGATTATTTTTTTCCCATCAAGCAACATAACCCGGCGACAGCACGAATGCGCACGGGGAAAGTAGGGCATAGTGGGGGGATTATTGGACACAGTCCGATGTATTCAAATATGATTCCACGCTCCTTCTGAACGATTCTTAATTCTATGAGAACAAATTAACTAATGTCTTGGTAAATTTTTTAAAATTTACTTACTCTGGAGGATCGCAGAACAATAACAGATTCAACATTTTTATATAAAATCATTTATTCTAAATTTGATTGCTGCAAACCCCAGGATTTAACAAATATTAACATATCGATACGTAGAACTAGACAAAATACTCTATATTATAGTTACTCTTCTCAAACCCTATCTTAGTCACTCAACTTTCCCGAGAATACACAGACTAGGAAATGAATGTACCTCTTATATCGACATTTTTAACTCGAGTCTGTGAATCCAAAACATCTCTGATGTTCTATACTCAATATTAGTTTGCAAAAGCCGTTTATGCTAACGAATTACTGTTTACTTAAATAGGTGCGAAGGTTTTCACGGTCACTGTTGTTTTTTTTTTTGGGTGATACCGTTTGTGTTGGATTTGTTCAGACGTTTCGGCTACCATTGCAGGAGCCATCTTCAGGGTAAACTGTGTTTTGTAGAAAAAAGTATGTGTTTAAGTACTAGTAATTTGTACCGTGTCGCAGTCGGCAGTAGGCACATTTCTATTATTTTTTGTAGTATATAGTGCTGGTAACCAGGTTGGGTTTAATTTAAGCCCGTCGTCATTGTTTATGTTATTTGGAGGTCTGTGTATTTCAATTGCATCTTTTATTATTTGTACACTGTAATTACTGGGTTTATATCAAATTTTCGGTTCGAAAGCGAAAAAATGTTTGGTGTCTATAAAGTGTTCCGCTATTGCGGATTTGTCAGGGTGCCCAAGTTTACACGCTCTTTTGTGTTCGTCAATCCTTTTCTTTGCTGTGCGCCCTGTTAGTCCTATGTACACTTTATCACATCCTTAGCAACTTAATTTATAAACAGCTTCCGTTTCCAAGGGATTCTTATATTTGGTTAACTTATTGATTGTACTCAATATACCGACTTTTTAAATATCTTTTGTTTACATACATGTTTGTTTATTTTTGTTATGCATCCAACTTTTTTTTTGATTTTTATATTTGTATACTAAACTTATTATATTGTCATATTTTATATTGTAAAAGGCACTTGTGGTAAAAAGTTTTTATATAAATGTATTTTTTCACAGGTATCTTAATCGAGATGAAGGAATTAACGGAGAATGTGGAAATCTAGGCCCTTATTGGGGTTGTGACCTATCATTACCTGCTTTAACCATTAATGTCCCGTCGGTACTTATTAGTACCACACATTTGTGAATTTATTGTAAGTATGTGAAAGCATGTTTTTGTTTTTTTTTCCTATTAGTACCTAAAAATACTTGAATCCAATCGTATGGTATTTTTTATAAATAAATAGCCCTGTGGTTTATAATCTAAATTCATTATTCAGGGCATCAGTGTCAAATAACTCCACGTAAAAACGTATCTTGCTGAATAAAAATAACAGATTCTTGAGAGTTTTTGGTTATTATTATTATTATTATCTATAACCTATAGAGTGCCATTTTTGTAATAAAATACCTCAAGGGCGCTTTACGTAGTGATTCTATTGTTAAATTAATTTAATTGAAGCTTTTAAATTTGTAATTTAATTAAAACAATTTATTTTGTTGTCACATGCTACGGATTTATTCAAATGATTTAGAGAACAAGTGGGTTTTAAGTTTTTTCCGAAACATCATTTCACTTTCACAGCCTCGCACCTCTGCTGGGAGAGCATTCCATGCCATAGGGCCTGCGACCGCAAATGCGCGTTCACTAAATTTAGTGCGCTGTTTGCGTAGAGGTATAATAACTTTTCCTCTCGCCGAAGACGTAGCTGATCTAAGCGTGAGACGCCTGTCAGCTAGTTCATCTGGAATGCATAGTTCCCTTAGATATTCCGGAGCAGAGTTGTGCAGTGACTTATACATAAGCCAACAGAGTTTGTATTCGACCCTCTGTGGAAAACGTAGCCAGGGTAGTTCCCGAAGTAGTGGAGTGATATGACTGAACTTAGAGATTCCGAAAATAAGTCTCGCTGCGGCATTCAATACATATTGTAGGCGAGTCATTTTGTTCATTGGTAGACCTGCATAGATACCATTACAATAATCGACTCCAAACACTACAAACGCATTTATTAATTGACGGGCGGTTGTTATATAGAGATTACAAGGTAAGAAGCTTTATTTATAACAAATAATTAGACTGCAATTAGTAAAGTGTCTTGAAATCCCAGAGGTATTTTTGAGATCCACTCCCTCCTGATTTGTGTTTTAAAGAGGGGATTTTCATCCCACTGAAACACAAAATTCATTTTTATATAAGAGTAAAAAAATATTTTGGAAAGGAAAAAAATTAACGAAGAAAAAAATTATCAAAATTCAAACAGAAGGCTAAAAAATATGTGTTAAATGACTTATGAATTAAATATATGTACATTGTTATTATGAGAGCACACATAAGAATATGTTTGTGTGCCCTGTTTTTTTTTATTTATCTCAAATAGGGCAATCATAAACATATTCTTATTCTTGTACTCTAATAATAACAATGTGCATATAAATTATTTATATTTATGCAAATTTAGATTCATACATAATCAAATATACAAAATTATAGTATCATTGAAATCAACAAAATAATGGTAAAATATAGTAGTATTTGTTTGGCTTTGACAATTGTGCCCTAAAGATTCGTGACGCGTGGCCAATGCATTGAACTGTTTTCGCGTGAATTTAAAATTATTAAATTAAAAATATTTTTTTATGCTGCTAATAAGTATATTTTTCTACTCGACAGTATTTCATAGACCCTTATGAATAAAAAAATGTGTAAAAAAAGTTATATTTCCCTATTCCAAGACGACCTCTTTTATGCACGCCACCACCCTCATTAGTTTAAAGATACTGATCGTATCAGGAGTGTCAGGACATGATTTGGAGTATGAAGTATTGTTTAGTAAATAACAAAATTTATCGATATTATTCCTGGCCGATCACCTTTCTTTCCCATCTTTCCCTTAACCCATTCTTATGGTACCTACTTTACACCAAGATAGAAGAAATACAAAATCGGAACATTTGGATGTGGAGCAAAACAAAACAACATTTTGACATTACACTTATTCTTAATTGCATAAACGTTCTTGGATTCGTCACGCTTCGTTGTAAAAGTTATCATAAATCGTTACATAATTCATAGTGAATTTCATTATCCAGTGCGCAAAATTAAAAAACCTCCTCATCGTATAAAAGGTGGGTCCATATTCGTGTTCCTTTCCTTTCTTAAAATATTCCCAACCTTTTACAAAACTGAATAAAATTAGTTTTTTCGCTAGTCCGCTTTTCGTTAACAAGTACAATAAAAAAGTGTTTTTTTTTAACGTAAATTAATTCCTGTTCAGTTGTGTACATGTCAAATCGAGAAATGAACACATGTCATGATGTGTTTACGTATGGTACAACGGGTGAGTTAGCCACTTTATATATGCACGAGTATTTACACATGTAAAAGTTTCCGTGATACGTTTTCCGGATGAATTAATTGGATTAAAATCTGGCGCGTTGTTAGTAAATTATTATTTTTGTTACGTCGCCGCGTCTCTCACAGTATTCCCCATATTGTATCGAGCATGAGAGGATGTTATTTACAAAGTATGTAGATGAGAATCAAATTTCAGCAGCGAACACTGAACACGTGTAAAGTACTCGTATGAAATATGAGCGAAAGCCCAAACTGAGGGAGCCTCGTGGCAGTTATTGATTGGTTAGGACCAGTTTCCGAAGTTTAAAAATGGACAATTTCATTTGAAATATTGCCTGAAATTCGTTGAAAGTAACTCGATACAAAAAATGTCTTTATTTGTTTTTTTTTCGTGGAATAATGCACAATAGGGATAAATCAAAATTTAAAAATAATAATGGTCTAAAAAATACTGTAGAGTAAAAAAATATTTTTTTACTACTTAGTGCCATGAAAAATATTTTTAAGTTTATAATTTAAATTTCCGCGAAAACGGCTATTGCATTGGCCTCGCCCCAATACGTCATGATTCATGTTAATTTTGAAGTTTGTTTGTAATTGTTTATTTTTTTATAGAACATCGTCACGAATCTTGACATAACAATTATCAAGGCCAAACATGTCGAGTTTATCTAGGGACATTTAAAAAAAAAATTAGACTAAAAAAAGAACAAACATAATGCGTGAATGTCCTAATCTAATTATCATTAAAATGTATACTAATTATTAACATTTCTTAACAATATATGTACACTTGAAAGCTATCACGAAAAATATTGTAGAGATCAAAACATTTAAAACAAATATCCCATATTACAAAAAAAGCTCTAAGAATAATCCCGAGAAAAAACAAAAAACAGATACACAAGGGTAAAGTCGATGCTAAATTACTTAATTAATGTCCTTACTCGTAGTAAACAAAGGAAACTACTTCAATACAATGATTTTCGTTCAAAAAATCACTAAATCACTATTATGGAAAACCTACAAAAAAAAACTTATTTTTATATTATAAGGAAATACAATTTCCAATGGTATTTCCTTATAATATAAATGTACAACTTAGTGCATCAACGAGTTCTGTGTCTTTGTCTTCTTTGAAGTTATGTATGAAAACATTTCTCCACAGTATTTATATTGATTTTGAAAATGCTATTCCTACTACTACTGCTACCATCTCGCCATTTCCACGTAGAGGTAGGCAAAGAAAATGGACCGCCACACACGTCTATCCTGGCATATACTCTTAGCTTCTTCCACATTCATTTCTGCGCTTGACATGACCAGACTTAAAGTTTTGTTGATCCGATCATACCAGGTCTTCCTCGGTTGTCCTCGTCTCACGTTACCGTTAATTTTCGCCATATATACTTGTTTTGCCATTCTTTCGTCGTCCATTCGTTCTGCGTGACCAAACCATCTCAGAGACCCTTTCTTAATATTATCGATCATACTTGACTCTGATTTACACTCTCGCCTGATTTCATCATTCGTAACCCTGTCATGCATTTTTATTTTTTTAATTTTTTTTTTTTAAATTTAAATTTTATTGATAAACCCTAACGGGTTACATACATTTAACAAAATTGTTTAACTTTTAAAATTCACATTCTACTGTTAATAATAATATTTTTAACATCTTTTGTAAAGGTTGCCTGAGTCTTTTGTTTAGTTTTGTCTGGTAGTTTATTGTATAATTTCAGTCCATGGTTTATAAGTCTCGATTGTCCTTTTCTCGTTTTAAAAGATTGTATATGATATTTTTCTGATATTCTCGTATTGTGTTCATGTTTACTACAATTTTTTTCAAGTTTTAATTCTTCGTCTACAATTACATCAGTGGCTAATTTATGAATAAATTTTAAAGATTCTAGTTAAAAGAGTTCAGTTACGTTTAATTGTTTAGTTTGTTCAAAAAGTTCTTTAGTTGCTGTTAGATAGGGAAGGTCATATACTAACTTTAATATTTTATTTTGCTGTCTTTGTAGTCTGTTTATGTCATTTTGATATCCTGTTCCCCATAGTAGTTGCATATAACATATTTTATTTTTTACATATGCTTCATACATTTTTTTTTTTCCTTTATTGAAACAAAGTTTTTGATTTTAAAAAATAGACTCGATAAAGTTGCCACTTTGCTAATTAAATTGTTGATATGAATTTTCCATGTCAATTGTCTGTCTATTGTTAGTCCTAAGTATTTAACATGTTCAATTTCAGTTAGTCGTTCATTATTTATGTAAGCATCTACTTTGTGACATTGATTTCCCAAACATGCGTTTGAGAGATCGCATTTCAACCGCGTTTACTCGGCTTTCATCCTTCCTCTGCCAGTTCCATACATAATTGCTAGGACTAAAACTCCGTTGTGCACTGCCAGTTTAGCTTCGATTGACATATTTTTATTAGCACTACTGTGCTCCGTTCATTTAATTATTCTAAATCCATTTCATATACTTTTATCGGTATTCGTAGTATGTGATATTTCCCTATTGCTGCATGAAACGAACCCACGACCATGAATATCTATTTCATTCGACACCGGCTACTGATGCCCAGTCGATGGTTTCTGTATTGAAATACGTGATGGGAGTTTAAAGAGCGGCTTAATCCATCGTTAAAGCTGGCTTTGGGTAAGCCACTGTCCATTAGGGAGTACTGAGATGTCGTAAATCCCGGCATTTAAAACAATAAACCCAGTTTATTATCGCAGGTGAGTGTTGATAGAAAAGGGTGCCAGCTGGTCATTATTTTAATATTAGAGGTTCGCCAGGAGCAAATTATTTTATAGCGATTCGGAATTAAACTCTGATTACACCGAAAATTTCAAGTGCGTTCAAATCACATAGGAGAATTCAAAGATCGAAAAACGAGTTGATAAATGTCAAACGCCAGTATGTCCACCCAAATCATTTTTTGACATTTATTATATAAAATGTAGTGAAAAAAATAATCATCATTTTAGTACTATTCAAATTAAAACATGCCTTCATTATTACAATGAAAACGCTGTAAAAAAACTTTGTTTCTATTCAGAAGCTAGTAGGTCCACATGCACATTGTGAAAGTCTAGGCATTTATAGGGCTTATGACCTGTCATTGATTGGTTTAAGTGGCCACTTTACACACTGCGTAACTTTCACCATTCTGCACATGTTTAAACATCCACACTTTTGAAAAGTTTCAAAAACAAAGGGCTAGACAGTCGATGTAGCTAGATTCTGTCGTATTAACATATAAGAGCATTTAGGCGTAAATATGTTGCCACTATTTAAAAAAAAAAATAGTTGATCTATTTTTTCCTATCTTCCTGAGTGTAGCCTGAAAAGAGCCGGCTTTGTAATTGCTCAATAGATAAACACAGACAAAAGTCAAGCATACAATCTTGTTAAGTGTATTTATTTATTAACGCGGACTAGATTTTTGGCGTCATTTATTGGCTAAATTCGATCGCAAACGTAAAAAACGAATATTATTTTCGTGCCATAATCCAATAATCTAATAATCATAATTCAATACCTAAAGTCTTGGGTTGCATTCCTGGGATGATCGATTTGAAATATTGATTTGAAAGGTGCTTTTAAACTTCAGTATTTTATTGTTCCTTGACTAAAGCGTAAAACTAATCACCTTATCTTCATGTAACTGATGACCAATATACGCTGTTTTTGGGGTACCAATGCAGGATACGATGATGTATGTTTTTTTATTGCGGTTAGTTATATAAATAATTAAGGATTATAGCAATTTGAAATTGCACATTTAACTCGAAAAATATAAAAGTAAACGCTACAAAATGTGTCTCTTAATAAGACTCTGTAGAAAAAGTTAAACCACTTAAAGCTTTAAGTATCCTCTTAAGAGGCCAGTAGTACCCACTTCACATACTATGCATCGTCAAATTTGCATCAGTAAGTAAAAAGTTAAGCACCCTTTTCGTGTAATTAAGATTAAACGACTATAAATTTATCCGAAAACGTAATATTTAAATTGTTTTTCGTTATTAAAAAGTCCGTCGAAGCTTTATTGCGTAATATATATTTTTCAAAGGCGTTTTAATTTAAGACACGAGGACGGTAATGGGCCATATTTAAAATAAATAAGTAAGGAAGTTGAATCAAAAATATTTTTTGTTTGTGTTAAAGTGGTTTTATCGTGTTTTTTTAAAAATTATTATTTTTTAACTAGTAAAAATAAAGATAATATCTGTATTATTAATTTTTCCATGCGACGTTGGACAAATTTTATACAAAAGTTTAAAATACGCATATTTTGAATTTAAACCATGACGTTTCGCGTCCCATGGAATCAACGGCACCATGTTCAGAAGAACGGACTTCTCCGTACTGGAGGAACTAAACGTGAAAGTTTGCAGTAGTAAAACATATTCTGCAGTTCTTCGGACACATAGCCAGACGTGACCCAGAATATCTGAAAAAATAACGATCACGGGCTGTGTGCCAGGACGAAAAGACTGAGGCAGAGCTACGGCTCACTGGATTGATCAGGTAAAGACAATGTCATAGGCGATTCTGCCCTCATGCCCCGCGGAGAGGGCGACGGAGCGCAACGAATTTTACTTTAGTTAGCGCATAGCTGCGCGGGCGATAGGTTGTGTGGGTTTGTCGTAATTTTCGTAGTTATTAATGAACAAATATCGAAGAGTGAAGAGTGCAAGAAGAGTGAAGCAGTGCCTCTCGCACACGGACATCATCGCCGAGTACTTCGCGCCGGACCAGGACAAGGCGGACCTGGGGCGCCGCAGCCGGGCCAACTCGCGCCAGCTCGGCACGCGCGGCGAGCTCACGGAGCAGCTCGCTCCGTTGCTCAAGGCTGTGGGCGTGCCAGTACTACCCCGAGCTCAGCACCAACTTTAAGATGACTAATAATAATTTTGGGAGTGATCGTTTCAAGGGCGCTGCATATTTTAATTACAAAATAAAATCTCCCGGTAGGCTTACTCTATATTTAAAAAATAAAAATAAAGCCACTTTGCTTCTAACCACTCGGTGTAGTCGTCAAAGGGTTCGCCAACTATGGAAGGGGTCTCTGATATTCGTTATTTTTTTTAGTAACATTTTAGATACTAAAAAAAAAACAGTTAACTTATCGCTGACTTTATTATTTTTTAAAAGTCAAATTTGTAAGAAAGCATTGGTTCCATCCAATCTATGGACGGACCGCGAATGTTGTTTAGATGTATCTGGCGTTTTCTCCAAATGGTATCTTTTATCGAATAAATAAATTATTGTTTCCTCTCCAATTAATGAAAAGATACACTTTATAACCCAATACATTGGTTCCACGAGGACACATTGAAATTAGATTCCTGTCTGGTTCGTCGTGACAAAGACAATTTATTATTTATTTAAACGCCTGAGTGGTATAACTGTTAACTGTCTTCTGTATGCTGATGCCGCGTTTCTTGCTAGCAGCAAAGAAGACCTGCAATTCTTGGTAACAAAAGTCTACGATGTATGCAAGAAAAGCGATATGCTTATGAATGTTGATAAATCGAAAGTGATAGTTTTTAAAGGAGATGAAAATTTAACTAAATGTGAGATCAGTGTGAACGGAGATATTCTGAATCAGGTTGAAGAATTTGTGTATCTTGGAAGTATGTTTACTAGGGAAGGAAAGACTGAGAAAGATATTAAAAGAAGGGTGAGTGCCGGGAACAGGATGAACGGTACACTGAAATCTACTTTGGAAAACAAATGTTTATCGCAGGCGGCAAAACTAGCAGTTCACAATGGAGTTCTAGTGCCAACTCTAATGTATGGTAGCGGAATAGGAAAAAAAAATGAAAGTAGGTAGGGTAGTAAGTTAAATGCTGTAAAAAGGTGATCCCTCGGGCAAATGTGTGGTAAAACGATATATAATAGGTGCACAAATGTCGAGATCCGTGAACTGAGTGAGCCTGAGACATGCATTATCGACAGAATCAAGAAAGGGGTGCTGCGTTAGTTTGGACATGTAAAGCGAATAGACAACGAAAGAACGGCTTAAAGGGTCTACGATGCGAATGTTGATGGATGCAGAAAACGAGGAAGACCGAGAAAGACATGGCACGATCAAGTCCATCAAATACTTGAGGATAAACATGTCAAGAGTAGGAATAATCGGCGTGTGTGCTTGAGAAGATGTATGAATGTAGAGGAAGGTAATGGTATTCGCCAGTAAAACAGTGTTGTCGGCGTACCTGGTATTGTCGATTACAACTTCATTGATCTTCAGGCCTCTTTCATTGTTATTCAACGCTTTCTTAAAAACATAGTCAGAATACAAGTTGAAAAGCAAAGGGGACAGGATACAACCTTGTCGCACTCCCCGTTGAATGGGTATTGCCTCTGATATTTCGCTCCCGCGTCTGATTTCAGCTGTTTGGTACCAGAATAGGTTTTGGATAAACATTTGATCTTTGGTGTCTATATTACACTCCCTCAATATTTCCATCAAATTAGAATGTTTTACCCTGTCAAATGCTTTCTCATAATCAATGAAACATGTAAAAAAAAAAATTCTCTGATCACGGCAATTTAGCAGGAAAACATAGTCAGAGTCAAAATATGTGATCGGTCGGGACATAAATTTTATACTTTTATTTGTAATTTTTCATAAAATATAATAACTTAATTTGTAGAATTTGTAGCGTAGTTGAAATGCATTTATCAACATTGAGGAAGAAGTTATTCTTATTTAATGTAAACTGAAATATTAATTATACGTACAGTAAACCCGACGAGTGCAGTCGAAGATTGTTGTTACCTTCCAACGTGAATAAAATAGGACAATACCTACAATCTTCGACGCTGTTTCTATTGACGACTGGAGGGCGATTTAATTACTTATCGCAAGTGCGACTCAACACCTCGACGGCACATAACGAATCGATAGTATAGGCAGGAGCGAATCGTCTAAATAAGCGATTATGCACAGCTAACCATTATATATGACTTTCGATAATAACGTTTAAAAGTAAATATGTTTATGAGAAAATAAATAAAATAATTGTTATTTATTGTAAATCACCACTACCGTTTATATTTTCTTACAAAAAAATATCTGTGAAGTGCGCCCAGCGCCCAGCCCGTTCTTAGTGAACAATGAAACTAGCCGATTACCTCAGCTAATTACTCCATTACAAAAAGTACGCTATATTTTACATCTTTAGCCCAGATTAGATTACAAATATTATTTGAAGATTCTCTATTTGGAAACTAGTATTTCGAACATTATTTCCGGAGGACTATTTTTTTTGATAGGAGACCGTTGATATATTATGTATCACATAGGACATGTGGCGTTTACAGTGGCCGTTTTTGGCATTATTCATTTAAAAGGAATCGGCCAGTGTTTACTGTTGACAGTGAAATCAAAATGGACGTATCTGCTGAATGTCATTGTGGAATTTGTTCTCAAATTTTTGTACAAGTATTGTATTAAAATAGTATAGAATAAAATACTATATTGCGTGGTTAATAATAATTGTTTTTCGAGTTGATTTTCACAGGAAAAATTTCCATTTATATTTATATTACTTACATACATGTAGGTATAAATTAATTATCATTTTTTGTAGATTACCTTTAAACTAAATCACGGCTCGCCACTGAGTATAGGTACATCAAGGTGTTTGATTAATGTAAATACGTATATAATAAATTTTGTAAAATAAAAATCTACAATCTAGTTAACAAAATACGTATGTATCAAATATAAGCCCTTGTTAATTGGGTCGTTTCCAATCAGAGCGCTTTACACAGCTCAAAATTGGAAATTCTCGCTTTTCATCAACTCCCGATAATTGGTCCGTGCGACCGGCGTTATAATGAATAAAAAATCAACACGATACTTTTCATTTTTTTCTCTTATTTTTTATTTGATTAAATACTAGCTTTTACCCGCAACTTTACTCACGTAGTATAAGGAAGACATGGTTTAGGTAATTGATTAGTTGAGCCGTTTATAGATAAGAATTTTTGTTCATCAATATGAACAGAACTGAAGAATAATATATTTTATCGGGATTGAAAGTAGCTTGGTCTTCCAACTATCGCTATAAAATAAATACGACGATTTGTTAGTCTATGGTGACGTAACTTTGTTATTCTGTTCACAAATCTGAAATCCAAAGACAAAACAAAAACAAAAAGCAAACCAAACTAACCATAGATAAAGCAAGTCAATTATAGAAAAAAATATTTTTAAATTATTCTTTTTGACATTCCACCTTACCGCCTATCCATTTTCAAATAATGTCGCTGATTGTTACTATATTTTCATAGAATTAAGAATAGCCCAGAAATTAATTGCATTAATTTGTATTGGGGTTCGGTGGCAAAGTAAATAAAGATGACGCATAGCAACGCCAATTTAGCGAACCAGGAAACCGAGCGAAAGAGCGTCCATCTATTATCTGGCGAGTGGCGCGATCACACTCCCACTAAGGAAAATCCAGTCCTTAAGGCTATAGTCGGGAAAAATGCGGAAATTATACGAATTAGCATTTTAAAACTAATGTTTTTTTTAAATCGCGCAATAATAAAAAAATTAAAAACGTAAGTTATAGAAGCAATATTTTTTATAGGTATTTCTATTGAAAAATATACTTAAAAATGTATGTAACTAAAATATAATTACTTTTCGACCGGCAAATTACGCCTTTTCAAATTTGAACTAAACTTTGTTATCACGATTCTCATATAAAGCATTGAACTAAATTTTTTCTAATGATTTGAAGATAATAAATTGAAAATTAAAACAGCGGAAACAAAATGTTGTTTTTTTGTTTTTAAAAAGAAATAGCATTCCAATTTATTTAAATTTTGTTACGTTTTCCTTTGTTTCTACGTAAAATTATAGGTAATATTTAAAAAAAAAAATAGTTGTTGAAATATTTTAGTAACCTGTTTTTTTGTATTCTCTGTCTTTTTTATAATGTTCAATTTATTTAGCAAAAATTTTAGTTCAATACTCTTTATATGAGAATAGAGATACCATAGTTTAAACTAAATTTGAAATGGCGTAATCTGCCGGTCGAAAAGTAATTGTGCTTTATTTTATTTAAATTATTTAGTGACAATTCTTGATGGAATTCCATTGTAATGATGTAGTAACTTTTATTTACATGTAAGTTATTTATTTTAAACAATCCGTGCACTTCCACTTATTTGTTTGCCCAATTAGCGCTTTACCCTCTAATGGGCATATTCAGACTGGTTTCAGAATTATATTTTAGTTATATAAAACTTTTAAGTAATTTTTTAAATAGAAATACCCTTAAAAATTGCTGCTTTTATCTAATTCATGTTTTTTTTTATTATTGCGCGATTTTTAAACATTACTTTAAAAAAAAAATTACTTTTAAAATGGCAAAATCGTATGATTTCCTCATTTTTCGTGCGTTTTACCCGACTAAAGCCTTAACTAAGTACATACTCAGTATGCAGTACAACAGATAAATCAAGTAAATTGTTTAAATTGAAACAATTAATTCCGAATTTATTTTTTTGACATCCTGCATTACCGCCTACCCGTTTTTAAATAATGTTGCTCATTGTAGATTTATGAAATATTTTAATCTTTTTTTTTTAAATTTGGGGTGTAAAATAATTAAGATGTTTTACTTCTCACCTTTCCGACTATCCCTATGCAGAAACTTATGTCAATCTGGGGCTCCGTTGAGACGTGAAGGTAAAGCTAGGGTGTCCTAGGACAGCGGCGCCCGTACCTTAACGGCCGTAGTAACGGTGACTAGAGAGTGGTTTCCTAGGAAAACGGGCACCGCTGTCCTAGGAAACCCTAGCTTAACAAACAAACACACTTTCCCATTTAAAATATTAGTATGGATGTAGTCCTACACAGCCCCTCTTGTGGCCTCGTGGCCAGAAATGTGTCAATGACTTTTTTTACAAAAAAATCTTCAAGGCTTCCTTATTGCCTTCTTGTTAGTTGAAAAACAAAAACGGTTAACCTTATAAATAATAATGATTTTGTTTCGAAGTCCACTTAAACAACCTTTCCTAAAAACAAAACTTTCCGGAGTCTCACGAAAAATACTTGCGGTATAATGTAATAGTAAGTTTCTAAGCAGAAAAATTATCTTGGAAAAACTTATCGATTATTTAAAAGTTCAAAAGTAAGCTTGATTTATACTATCTATTATATTATAAAATAATTTTCTTGTAGATGTATGTAGGCCAAACTAAAATATTTGATATCCAGATTATTAAATACGTAGATGATAAAACATGAAATTCTGTGTTTTGAGAACACACGTCTCAGAAGAATCTAAGGAATGAAGTATAAGAAAACGGACGCAACGAACTCCGGTGACAACGTCATCTAGCGGAGGCGATACGGTTGGCTGGCAGACTGCGGATGCCTCTTGAAAGCCTTAACCGGGTCCTGGACGTCAGTTTCTGACTGTTCGTCGGCAGTTCATGTTAGATCCGCGGGATGCAAAGCTGGCTTGGGAGGATGCACAGGAGCTGGCCTGCGGATCTTCGTGGACACCATGTGTTCCAACTACGGAGCGGACATGGAATGATGATATTAAAAAATGTTTTTTTTTTATTCTCTCATTTTTTTTGTCGTGTCTGTGTACTGTGTGTGTGAAATAGAACCAGAACCCCGGACGAGTGTTTTCGACTCGATAATGACTCAGGTCGAAACCCTGAAAAAATAAATTGTCGTGGTGTCGCATTCGCCTACCATGCTTGAGGTCCCGGGTTTGATTCCTGGCAGGGTCGAAGTGAAATATTTGTTTTAAAAGTGGTTTAGCACTACAATATTTCACTGTCCCTGATGATCGAAATATGCTGAAATTGGTTTACCAATGCAGTACCCTATGCACCACTGGGTGCGGAAAGAAGTTGATGATGACGTTGATTTTCTTAATTTTATTTTTCCAAAGAAGGCTACAGGGAATTGGATGCAAAAATGTTTTCTTGCGCGTGGTAAAAAATTAGAGCATTAAATTATAGGGCAAAGTTTCTTGAAAATATACAAGAAAATATTCTAATATAAACGAACTACTTTGAAGGACGTCATTAGTTTATGTGAATCAACCAATGATAAGAGAGTTGTGGAAGATTTCCAGTTTACTTACGAAAACGGACCGGACCAATCGGCAGAACTGACCGAGAAGAAGCGGAAGAGAACTTGAGACGTCACACGCGGAGTAGTTTTAGAATTACAAAACTTTAAAAAATCATAGTGCTAATAATACGATAGTTATCTCGGATTTAAACAAAATATTTTATTTATTAATTAACAGACATTGTGCACTTATACAATTTATAGGGTATTTCAATAAAATAATAGTTAAAAACATTTTTTAAAAAATAAAAAATAGGCACTGACAAACATAAGGGACATCGAGACAAGATCTGGACTATTTATTTAGTGCTCGTTTAAATCGCTGTAAACTTAAACCGAAAAAGTCCAGATCTTATCTTGAGTTAACAATACGACAAAAACGGGTCATTGAAGAATTAAGGCCATAGTTTGTTCTATGCTGATCGATGAAGAGTACTTCATTGTTTCTCAGCCTTCGAGTCGAAAAACGGAATTTTACTTGTCCCAGTAATGGTAGAACATCGATTATACCATTAAGTATTCCGAAAATATATTTGGAATCAATATTAGTTCTACGTTTTTGTAGACTAGAAATATTGAACATTGACTCTATATCAGCATAAGAATAATTACCTCTCTCTAGTCCAAGCATCCACACTACTTTTCGAAGCAAGCGATGTTGGACTGATTCAATGTGATTTATGCGATTCACGTAGAATGGAGAGCAGACCATTTTTCTTATCATTATAAAATAATCATATTCATTAATACATTTTCTGTGTTTATTAAGAAAATAATGGGGATTGGACTAAAATTACATGTCAATTTATCTCTCTGAGAAATTTTTCTCATTCTTCTCTTTATCTCTTCAATGTAGTCCATCTCCGTTCCCCTTATTCCAGGTTTATTACCTAATTGGGTCACGGAATAATAACATGACTCGCCCAACGAACGCCATAAATAGGTCAATGTCGAATAGATCAAATATCTTCATCGCATCAGCCACTTTATTACGAATCTTGGAGCCGGAAAAGTTTTCAGAAACTAAATAAATATATAAATTTAAAAGTAAATTGAAATGATCTATCGACAATATTTTGAACATGCCCAAATGTTGTAGACGAGGCTGGATTTCACTTTCTAGGGAGTAATACAGGTGAAAATTATAGAGTTTAAAAAAAAATATTTATTTTATCAATATAATTATACATTTTTACAGTTTTAACGATTCAATTTTTATATTTTTACTAAAACCAAAATCCCACCAAGCCAGTTTCTGTAGCTTGTTGGTAAAGATTATATTTATATTAACTTATATAATATTATCTACATTTATAAAAATAATGAATTAACAGATATAATTAACAGCCAAAAAGATCAGAATATACAAGTACATTGTATTTACAAATAATAATAATATTATTATGTTTTTTAAGTACAAGAAAATATATGAAAAATTTAAATATTTGCACATATTTTTTTAATTTTTTACTTTATTTAGAAAACATACAGTCATACATAATTCGTATTAAAAACAACATTTTTTTAACATAAAAAAACCAATTAAGTTTTTTATAAATTATGCAAAAGATATAAACGTTTAATGTGACAAGAAAAAAAAATAATAAATAAAAATTGCAAGTGAGAAAAGAATAATTATTAACATTTGCGTTTTCCATGGAGGTAACAAATAAAAATAATTAAAAATATAAGCCACTATTCATATATAAACTTTTGATGGAGTAGCCACTTTCTTATTTTGCTCGTGTTACATTGAGTGTTAAATTTAAGTTCTTTCGGCAATAAATTAAAAATGCTAGGCACTAAATATTTGAGAGTTCTATTACCACACTTATAACATACTTTTGGTACTACCAAACCATCATTATACGCGAAGCGTGTATAATGGCAATGTTAGAGAGGAATTTGGAAAATATTACTATTAAATTATTCTAAAGTGATGCAAAACCACAGTAATCCTGGAACAGGCAGAGTTTTAAGTGTTTTGTCCAGGAGAACATTATCATTTCTTTGTTAGTAAATCTATGCTGGTACAATTCTCTTAACTGTAGAGTACTGTAGACCCTGGCTCATTTTTATATTAGTTTTAGTCAAATGTCTCCACGACTTTATACCATATCTAATTATTGATTCTACTATAGTTAAAGCATTTTTAAAAAGGGATACGAACCGAAATGAGCACCAGGGGCACGATTAATAATTTATTTATTTATTTTATTAACATAAACGGCAAATCTGCCTTTTACAAAAAATACCAATCAACAAAAAAAACTATTTATAAATCAATTAAATTTAAAGTTCATAAAAAACTGTTAAATATGTAAATAACAAAATTATACAAGATTTATATTTAAAAAATTAACCTAAAAATTATACAACATATTCAGTAGAAAGTTTAAACAATTCAAGAATAAATGTAAAAAACAAAATTATAAAGGCTATCTTCATTGGAACATACCGTCACATTTTACATAACTTCTGTACTATCTTTATCTATATCGGTATGTTCTACCGAACTCTCATCTCGACAGCATATGATCAAATCTAACCAATGAATGACGCTCAAAATTCCGCGTCCCTTACTTAATTAAAATTTAAAAGAGTTCTCATTCATATTTTGGAAAGGCTTCTGTGATAATAGTGGTCACTACAAAGCGATCATAAACTAAATAAATCTCAATTCAAACAAAAAATGAATTCTTGAATACGATTTGAAGATGAGTTTTGACAATAACCAAGACGGTATGCTTAACTTTTGTCTGTATTTATCTACCGAGGTGTTACAAAGGCGGCTCTTCTGACATCTCGATACTTACACTCGGGGAAATAGTAAAACAGCTGCAAATAATAAGTTAACAATTTTTTTTTTCTAGTTAGATGCTCTTATACGTTAATAGAACAGCATCTAGCCAGTCTAGCTACTGCATTTAACCGCTCGGATTTAAAACTTACAGTTGCGTCAGAAATTTACTCCATTTAAAAATGTACTTTTTCTTTCTTATATTTTAAATAGGCTTTTAAGAAAAAAACTGGCCACCTCGGAACGATTAGAAAATGAAATAAATTGTAATTAAAGCAAAAACTGCTCGGTGTAACCAAATTTTTGATATTTTTAATGATTAGATATGCGTACCGTGAGGTACTAGATGTGTTGGTACATACCGATGTACTCATCTCAAAACTCGAAGGGGGGAAGGGGGCTCGGTAGTGTATCTTCGCGATCACTCCGGAGAATTTATCTTTAACTATACCGTCATGGTGAAAGTATGACGTCCTTAACCCCCCATTGTAATCGCGGCCCAGGTCATTGGAACAATACCCACCACCCTTCAGTAACAGCACATATGTGCATCTACTGTCTTCCAGGAATCATAAAAGTGCAAAGTGTGTAAAGTGACTTAAACTAGCTAATGACAGGTCAGAAGCCCTGTAGATGCCTAGACTTCTATATTCGCTTCTCTAAAATATTCTTTGTCTCTTTTGTAATATGTTAAGTCTATTAACGAATAATAAAATTTTGAAAACCTCTGAACTTTCTTATTGAACCAGTCAGTGATACAATAGGTCGGTGAGCAAGTAACATAATATAAACTTCCATGTGCCATTTTTGACGAATTTTTAATTCTTTATTGAGATACCTGTACAAGTATATTTTCTTTGTTAAATCGGCCAGTAACTAACATATCCTAAATAAAATATTGTTGTAAATACGAGTATACATGTTTATAATATTACATACGAGAAAATGCTCTCAAATAGAGCAGAAAAATACCTCACGTCTTCGGTAAAGTTTGCACGGCCTTCCCACTGATATATGTTCCATAGATTATCCCTGAACAGTTGAGGCCTATATAAAGAGATTGTTTATGGGATCCACTCCGTATAATTGGATTGATCCCCTTTAAAGGACACAGAATTCTACCCTTACAAACTCTCTCAAATTATGATCATAATCATTGGTACCTTCATAATTGTTGTATTTCACGATTTATAGAATACCCTTATGCATTTGTACTCAAATCATTAGTTTTGATCATTGGATATAGTTAACTGTTTTTACTGTTAATAATTCAAGAATTATTTTCTTAGGGTCAAATGAGTAATTATTGCGTAAAAAATGCATAACCAGCAAGAAAATTTGTTGACTAACTCTAAATTCAATACTACGGTATAACATTTAAGTTTGTAAGTGAAAATTCTTGATGGAAGTTCATTGTTTTTTTAATTTTTTTTGTTGTTTGTAATTGTAATTTATTATAGAAATTAAAGAAGAGTGATACTTTAGTCCACAAATTTGGAATATCCAGTGACCGGTTTCATCATTTTCGCGACATCTTTGAGACTAGTATCATTATTGAGGAGTTCAATGTATTTATACAAAACAGAAATAGAGAATTCAAAATTATATGAAAGTAAATTAAATTTAATTATTTTTGTCTTAACCTTTCCTTTACTGTCTTAAATACATCCGCGCGTTACGGTGCTGTGTAGTCACTACACATTAAAAAATAAGAAATTTAAAAAGGGGAAAATGGAATATTTATAGGGAATGGCTTTAATTAATTATAATTTAATTCAAAGATGATAATATTTCAAATCTAACTGCTGAAAACATGAAAAAACCATTGGGTATCGCTAACGACTCGGGTGAAACGTGCACCCGCGCCAACTTTCCGAGAGCAACTAAGTAGCTATATAGTACTGGACTAAGTGACTGACTGAGAGTATACTTTTGATGATATTTGTAATTATCCTTGATTTCCGATAAAATGCTTTTTTGTGTCTAATACGTACTCATTATTTAATAACAAATTATTTCAGTGGATACGTAAATGTGTAATGGAGGAATACTGAAAATCTAAACCCAATATTTATTATGTTTATAAAGATATTATAATTATTAGACGGAATGTATACTAGCTACACATCACCGGGGAGGGAGGGTTAAGGATCATTGACAAAGTGTTTCAGGTTAACTAATGAGTTGATATAATGTTATTTCTAATGAGTTTTAGTATTTTATATTTATTATTTTTAGTTATCTATCATTGTCTCTGTTTTGAATAAATACATTGAACTGCTTAATAAAGATGCCAGTCTCGAAGATGTCGCGAAAGCGATAAAACCGTCGAAATAAATCCGACCTTATAGTCCTATTTAAAATGCTAAACTCAATTTTTGATGCGCCTGAACTACTGAGCTCAATAAAATTAAATATCCCAACTAGAAACCTCAGACAAAACTTACTCTTTCATACCGATAACCATAGAACTAACTATGGTTTTCATTCCCTATGCCCAGAAGTTTTAGGTCTGCCAACAAACATACCTGTCTTGATTTCTTTGATAACAAGTTGTCTTCTTTCGAACGATCCCACAAAGTCTTCCATAAACCATTGAGTCTTTCTAATCTTTTTATAATAATTTTCCATGTACAAATATGTCCTTAAAAATGCCCATTGGGCGTATATATAAATAAAAAAAAATGACTTTTGCTAACCTTCAAAGACGATAATCATTATTCATTAATTATCACAACTACGTGGATGTATAAATAAATAAATAAAACCAGTAACTGGATATTCCGAATTTGTTGATTAAAGTATCACTCGTCTTTTATTTCTATAATCAATACTACTTTTAAATTTCGATGACGAATGTTGATGATGGTAAATTACCAAGCAATCTGATTGCATGACTCTAGTCGAAAATAAAAAAAAAAACTCTTCAAATCTGATAAAAACGAACAAAACACAAACAACCGTTTTTCGAACGACGATCTTTTTTCACTCGAATCAATGGAAGATCCGAATGTCGCATGTCGGTACAATAAACTTAACTATCGGTTTTAATATTTCTCTTGAGTTATGAGTAAAAGTTTTCACTCTCCAAAAACAAGTTTATTTTTAGCCAAAGGAAAACAAGTTCCACATAAAGGGACCAAGGTCAGGACAAGAACTATACCTAGGTATTGGGGTGGTGCTAAATCTTATGACAAATGGCTTTATTCTCGCACGGAGATAAATTGGTATAATACTATAGATGTGGTCAGATCTGAACTAGTGTACTACTTTACTTTTTAAAATACAAAATAAACATTTTCTATTGATAATTTAATGTACCATTTATTTTTTTATTTATGTATTTGTTTTTGGTACAATAACAAACTAATAGCAACACACGCAGACTAGGCGCGTGCGGTGAATATTATCAGTAGGGATGATGACAACAAAATTTGTTAATACATTTTTAATAATCATTTTTTTAACAATGTTTTGAGTATGTTCAAATGTTTGCAGACAGGCTGGATTTCCTCAGGGAGTTATTCAGGTCTATATTTATTTTCAGTTGTATTTGTCGGCTTCGTAGTGTAACGGTCAGTGTGTTTGCCTCCCATGCAAGAGGTCTCGGGTGCGATTCCCGACATGGTTGATATGAAATATTTATTTGAAAGGGTGTTTTTTCACAAGTTTATTTAATATATAAGTCCCTGGACTGGTACCTGAAGCGTAAAACTGATAATCTTACCTACATGTAAGAAAAATGATCAAGATACGCTGCGATTGGTGTACCACTACAGTGCCCTTTGCGCCATTAGGTGCGGAAAAGAAATAATGATGAAATTTGTTACAACAGAGACGGAAACCATTTTCGAGAAGAGAATATGGACGTCTAGGCATTTACTGGGCTTATGACCTATCATTGACTAGGTTAAGTGGCCATTTTACACACTGTGTAACATTCACCATTTTGCATATGTTTGAACATCCACATTTTCTCAATACTTCTATTATCTTGTCAAAAATGTTTTCCCTCTCTGTTTTTACACAAAATGGTGTTTTTACACCGGAATATTTCGTAGTCCCTGGACTGGTACTTGAAGCGTAAGACTGATCATCTTACCTTCGAAAAAAATATGATCAAGATACGCTGCGATTTGGTGTATCAATGCAGTGCCCTATGCACCATTAGGTGCGGAGAGGGAATGACGATGATGATTATATGTATGCCTACACGTTTTCTAAATAAAATACAAATTATTGGGGACGTGAAATTTTTTTTCTGTTTTTGTTCGACGTTTCTCGGCTTCAATTCGTACTGCGCACAATTAATTACCTTTCTTTTGAATCATTGTAAATACTGTTTATTTGGTTACTGTTGTGTGACTATCTCCGAATAATTCTGCAACTTAGCTAAGTATTTCCCTATGTAAAAGTCTAAAATTGCACAATCTGTCGGGACACATGTAGAACTTATTTAAGTCATATGAGCCCCATAAAACTTAACCTAATAATGAAAGATGAGCAAATCAAACAAACGGAAAATGTAAAGTACTTGGATTTGGAAATGGACGAAAAATAAGCGTGGACGAAACATGGCAAAGCAGTTATAAAAAAACTGGGTCTAATTGTAACAAAACTAACTGCGATCTTACATGTTCAGTACTTGATACAACATATAAAATAAAATATCTTGGTGCATACACAGACCAAATCTTAAAATGGAAAGACCATATTAGTGAACTAGTTAAACGAAATAGAAAATGTATTTACATATTTATTAGATTAAGGAATATTTTAAAAATCAATCATTTAAAAATAGCTTATTACTCAATTGTACAATCTTTGTTACAATATGGTATTGTAGGATGGGGTGGTGCATATGCCAATATATTAAACCCTCTTAAAATAGTACAAAGATTAATTATTAAAGTAATTTTAAAGACACCCTCAACATTCAATACGGAAAGTCCATATAAAATATTTAAGGTTCATACAGTGGACACTCTTTATAAAATAAATTATACTGTACAAATTTATAAAGAAGAAAAAATAAAAGAATTTGAGATAAATAAGTCACTCAGATACCAACATAATATTAAAATTCCTAAAATCCATACAAGTCATGGTCAAAATAGCTTTGTCTTCAAAGGTGTAAAAAAATATTATAATCTTCCCAATGAACTAAAAACTATTAAAAATAATATATCAATAATAAATTTAAAGTCAATCTAAAGAAATTTTTCGAACACGTGTAAAAACAACATTTAATTTTAATTAGTATGAATGTATTATTATTTTATGTTTTTTCTTTATATATCCTATGTTTTTATTTTTATTTTTCATGTACTCGTATTTAAAATTATATAAACTCCTATAAATTAACAACTAAAACAGTGTAAGTCACTCTCAAAGCACAAGAGTTAGTCTCTTTTTTAGATAACTTTTATTAGATGTGTAAAAGTAGTTTGGAAGTGGATGAAAAATTAGCGTGGACGAAACATATCAAAGCAGTTATAAAAAAACTGGGTCCAATTATTGGAATAATGAAAAGAACAGAAGTCTTATATACTTACACACTTTGTAGATGGATTAATAATATTGTCGCAATATAGTAAACAGATGCAAGAATCAATACAAAGAACAATGAATAAAGCTCTTAAAGTAACATTTAATTTTAATAAATATACTAGAAATACAGCTTTATATAGAATAACAAAAATGGTCAATCGAAAGTAATTAATCTACACAAAAAAAAAGACATTGAAAATGAAAAATAAAAAAATAATGACAAATATTAAATTTGATTTTAACTACAATATACATAAAATAAATACAAGAGCGTCAAATAATTTAACTTTCAAACAACCTAGGACTAACAGAAAAAGAAACAGGTCACTTTGTTATGACCTAAAAAATATACAAAACATAAGTACTTAAAAAACACCCAAATAAAACAGTTCTTACAGCCCATGTTACGAGTGATATGTGTTTTTTTTATCGAGTTTTTATTAAAACTATTGTGTTAATATATATAATCACTTTTGCTGATTGGGAATATTTCGTACAAATAAAATATACAATGTTATGTAATTTGTAATGTTTAAAAAAACCCTGTATTGTGTCATTAATAAATAAATCTATATCTAAATGAGTACTTCATAAACACAAAAGGTAATAATTACTGAATTCAACCCGTTTCAAGTAAGGTGTAATGAGTTTAGATTTGCATAAACTGGAGTAAATCTAATTTCTCAATCAGAATAGCCCGCTTGTCGTGTTTAGCAAATCCGCTGTAAGGGGCAGTTTAGTTGGGTCCCTCTACCCTCACACAGGGATGTAAGAAACTGTACTCGGTTGTTAGAAGGGTTAATGGCTCCAGTGAGATAATATTACTTTAAGACAATCCTGTTTGACTAAAGTCTTTGTTGAAAGCCCCGAAGTAACAGAATGAACACGTTCATGTAATACAAGCATTATTATCCGGCATCACATTGATTTTATTCATTTATTTATTTGGGAGTTTTTACATATATTGCATACAAAAAAAAGAATATATAGAACACGATTCGAATGTTGATGGATACAGAAAATGAGGAAGACCGAGAGAGACATGGCACGATCAAGTCCATCAAATTCTTGAAGATGGACATGTCAAAGCGAGGTCTGTATGCAAATACAGAGTGATGTAGCGTTCTATCCACTCGGTCTACCCCTACGGGAAAACGGCGTGATGGTTTGTTTTTTGTCTAAAATTGTAAAAACAGTCGATCTAAATTTTCCACTGTGATGTGAGCTGTTGATTAAGTACATTATAAGAATCAAAATAAAAGCAATTTAAAAATTGAGTGGTAGGAATTTAAAAGTTGCAAATAATAAATAAAAGAAAAATGTATATATTTATACATGTATGTAGAGTAATAATAATTAAGTTAACAAACATAAAAATATATTATTTTTTTTAAAGAATAAAAAATAATATACACTTTTATAACAAAATCGTAGAAGGTTCAAACCATAATGATGAACAAACATAATTGGATGGTTTAAGTGGCCAGTTTACACACTGTCTAATATTGTATAACCAACTGCCCCAAGAAGTTTTAAAATTGAAATGCTATATGTCTGAGTTAACTAATTATTCGTTCCTACCTAACACAGGATTTTTTATCCCATGGAGTTGGGACTTATGTCTCAAAAATGTGCAAACAACTGCTTATAAGTTAATTAATAAATAATTAAATTGATGTTCAAACATCGGCAAAATGGTGAATAATACACAGTGTGTAAAGTAGCTACTTATACCAGCCGATGACAGGTCGTAAGCCATGTTAATAGCTTGACTTTCATATTTCCTGTTCTAAAATGTTCTCCATCTCTATTGTAATACGTTAATGTCATTATTACAAACATTTGCTTAATATAAATGCACAATACAGCACGAATGCCAATTGCAATGTTAATATGTGATAAGGTATTTATTTACAAAAACATGTTATAAAAAAAGGAAACAATAAATTATTAAGGTCCAACATATGGACCATAAATTAGAATGGACGACAAAAACCCCATGAAACGCCTAACACTCTTTGTGACACAAGAACGACGAAGACCAGGAAGGCCCCAAATGTGACAATGTCTGAAATGAGGAACTAGAGAGGAAGGGCAGCAGACCGGCATAAGTGGAGGAGACTCTTGGATTCACCCAAGGCCCGTCCAGGGCTGAAGAGCTTATGATGAGGATAAAGTCCATAAAAGCAATGACGAATAAGTCACTAATACACATTGTTAAGAACTGAAATTCCTTTTTTATACTGGCAACTCATATAAGACTGTAAATATCCCGTTCCTACCCAAATACTTCCAATTTCAAATTCTTATTCTTCTACCGTCTTTGTGAGCAAGTCACATGTGAAAAGTTGTCTCTCTGATGAATCTTTATCATATACTGCGTCAGCATATTTCGTACAAAGTGAAGTGAGTGTTGTATAAACAGGCTAAATAATGCAGTTCATCATTATCTACACGATACCGGTATCAGTACTACAGCAATAGTGAAGTGTATAAAAACAATGAAAAAAACTTTAAAAGTGAGTAACAATTTCCATACAGTTCACTAAATTCTAATTCCCGCTGTTATCAGTTGACAATGCCTGAAAGGCATTGAGCTGACCATAAACATTATGATACATAGTTAGAGAGAAAGAGTCTAAAATTGGTAATTGCAACACTGAAAAGATCCACCTCTCTCGGTAGGCTGTTCAACAGACCAATCTTTCTTCAAACAGGCATCATCAACGGTAAATTTGTCCTGCATTCAGGAAAAACAAATGGTTGGTGTTACCTAACTCTTAAATACAACCTAAACCTAAACCCATGTTGCCTCTTCTTTAAACCTGCGGGCTCACGCCGTCCTGGAAGGCCGTCGATGACGATCTTTCGACTTTATTCGGCGAAACTAAGGGGCGCTGGATTGACGTGGGAAGAGGCGAAAATGCTGGCGGGCGATAGGGTCTCCTGGAGACAAATGGTGATGTCCACATGCTCCACTCAGGAGCGGATGAGGAAAAGAAGAAGGAAAAGAACTCTGAAATAGTTGCTCGGTAAATATAATTTTACGCGCTCCAAAATGCTGGCATTATAAATCAACCCATTCAGAAGTATAAAGGCCATCGTAAGTGAGGCAATGCTTCTTCTACCCGCAAACTTGGGATGCATGTTTATGTATGTTTATTTAAAATATTTAAATAGTATGCATTCTGTAGCAGTTGCATCTCGGCGCGGGATCTTTCTGTGAGTTTCCAGTCGATTTATTTCCTTCACAAAGCAATTCAAGTGTTGCGAGAGATTCTGCTCCCGTTATGTGCATATATAGGTACAGCGAGGTACCTTGTAAAGCGCCAACTACCCCGTACAGCCTCCGCCTACCCAGTCCTGCCTCACTTCCAACCCTAATTTTTTCCATTCACGGTATAATGTCGGTGGTCCATTGCCATTCAATAAAGACGATCAAAGCGTAGGATTTTTTACAAAGGAATAATCAATTGTACTAAACTTTTATCGCCCATCGATATTACACTTGGCTCTTCCCAAATGACTGGCGTGTTAGAAATGACACATGCGAGTATATAAGCGAAGAACTTTTTTTTTTCTTCAGGTTATTAGCGGTCAAATCATTTACAAATACAAATCAAATCATTAACAAACACTTTTTGTATCCAGACGGATGTAGACTAAAATTATAAGTGTGAAATAAAACCAGAACCCTGGACGAATGTTTTCGACTCGATAGCTGCTCTCAGGTAAAAATCCTGAATAAAATAATCGAGTGTAGAGTCTGCCTCGTTGTGTAGTGGTTAACGCGTTAGTTTACCTTTTTTGAGGCCCTAGGTTTGATTCCTGGTAGGTAGCTATAAAATATCGATTTTGAAGGTTTGAATTACAATATTTCATTGTTCCTGGACTGGCCTTTGAAGCGTAAGACTGATTATCTTATGCTTGTGTAAAAACGATTAAATTGTACTGCACTTGGTTAACGAATGCAGTGGTCTATGCACTACTGGGTGTGGAAATGGAAATGATGGTGACACATATTAATAGAACCAAACTGCTGATGATTATGCCGCTGCCGGTGGCATATTTGTAAATACCCGACGCGTTATCCGTTCGGGATGCTTCGAAATCTACCCGAAGTGGTTTCGTGAGTAACAAACTTTTTGGATGGAGATACCTGACACCTTATCCACCCCAGTAATATCCGAAATATACCAAATTCTTTTATAAGACATTTATGGTGTAGCCGATTCCCCTTCTTACAACAAAACGATGCATCTCAAAAAAGCTCGAACTGAGATAGTCACCTTTAAAATGTTTTATGGCATTTAATTTAGAACTTTTCCATAGTAACACCAAGTTACCAGCCTTTTCTAAAATGTAATCCTTAATACCATATGATAGATCTTAAAGTGATGAATATTTTAAGCCATGTTATGGCAAAACGATACATATTTGATGCATCGCTTTGCCATCAGACGGGCTCATAATACTGCAATGAAAACGTTCATTAATGTTAGTAAATATTTGTATTTAACCACTTACCAAACATGGAGGTATTTCACATAAAAAATCATTAAAAAATAATATTCCCCTACTAAATAATCAAATATCTTTTCAATATAGCCTGCTTTTTGATTAAAAAATTAACCAATCATGTAACGTTCAACCTCTTAGCTCCGCCCCTTCCTTTTTTTCACCCTTATGAAAATATCACTTAATATGATTAACTTCATTTAAGTGCATATCCGGACATTTAAAAAATAGTTAAATACAAATATTTACTAACATTAATTAAAATGTTTGACCACAAAGTTAAGGCGTTGAACATAAAAAAAGACGAAAAAAAATCGATAATGTTTATGTAAGGTGACGTTAGTAGGCGCTATTCAGAGGCGATTTTTTAGAGTTACAAAATTGAACGGTACTAATTAATAACAAGCGCCTGAACGATTCTGAACATCCAGAACAGAAAACGAGTGACATTTAACACCGAAGCATCTCGAAATAATATCGCGTCAGGTATGCCCCGACTCAACACGGATTTTATAGCGAGTCGGGGCAAGTTCACAGGTATGGGTCATTCCTGGTTGTGTCACTATAAACTGTATCTCTGTCCCGTATAAATTTTTGTAAAATGTTATTAATAAATATACAAAAATTGGCAGTGACAGACACGTGTTTTTTTTTCTCACCGGGAATCAAACGCGGAATCTTCCGTGCGTGAGTCAAGCATTTTAACCACTACACCGCGGAGAACACCTCTTGGAAATCGGTTTAAAAGTTGACGTACACCTTTTATAACGGCTAAACTTCTTTAATGGAAGCGAAATGAAAAATGTGTTCGTGTTCAGCGTTCCATCCTCTCTGTTTACCACTATGGCGATAGAACGTCACATTACTCCGATTTCGCAAACATACCTCAATTTGTTCCATATAAATAGTTCGCTTACGCACGCACGCCGATCATTCTTTATTCTTGTTATTTTTGACATCCCCATTTTCAAGTATTTATTGGATAATAAAACTGGAATGTTGTTATATAATATAATATCGTCAGCCCAACTTGTAAAACTCGTAAATCCCAAACTTACCCTTTTTCAAGGGAGAAAAAAATCTGTTTTTACTTCAGTAGCGATTTTTTTTATTCATTTTTTATTTATTTAAATATATATTATAAAGGAATGCCTAGTAGGAGAAGACCCGTGCTAATGCAGACTAACATATATGTTTATTTATATATTGCCATATAAATACACACACACGTGTGAACCCTTATAAACATTCATACACATACACACATACATACACGCACATACACACACATATATATGCACATATACATATATATAAACGTACACATACACATACCCAAATAAATATTCATACATATATACACACACATATACATAAACACCCTAACATACATACATATATATACATATATATATTTATAAATTTTATCCTTCTTATCATTGTATTGTAGTGTTTAAATTGGCGTGGATAGTATTAATATTAATATAATTTACCTTGCAATGAAGTTTAATAAGGTTTTGGTTCCTCTTCTTCCTAACTTAATAAGCCACTGGAATGCAATTGCAGGGAAGTTTTTTTCAATATAGAAAAATTGCTTCACTCTACGTATATACAAGTTTTACGGACCTATAAATTTAATGTACTTATGCAGAAAGCACCCAGTCCACAATTTTAGAAAAAAAAGATAAAGGTCTTATCGGATGCAGTAAAGTCAATTCTGTGTTCTGCTTAAAACAACCTGGCCGCTTTCATACAAAGAACCGTAAAATTTTCCTTCTGAAAATTGTTTTGATTACCAAAACGACATTTTTCAATTTGCAGAAAACATCCGCACTAGGAAAATCTTACGGTATTCGATCTGACGGGAAGATTAATGCCTCCAGAAATCTAGATCTCTTGAATAAATTTAAGAGGACAAATACATCACCATCATTCCCTTTCCGCACCTAATGGTGCATAGGGCACTGCATTGGTACACCAATTGGAGCGTATCTTGATCATTTTTGTTTTCCAAAGGTATTATTATTATGGATTATTATGGTAATTCTATAGATAAATAAATTTAATTCAAGTTTTTAAATTTGCAATTTAATTTAAACATAATTTTGATATTTAAAGCACTTACTTTGTGGAACATTATTATTGAATATATTTAAATAAAATCACTTTGTTTTTATGTACCACTTATATTTTCATAATTTGACAACTAACTAGTTTCGAAAACACTATGCCTTCATGGTTAATTACGAACTAACATAACATACATATTTTTACATACGAAAAATAATAACTTTTTCTCTCGCCTGATTTTTTTTAGTTTCGTTGTCTGGCCCTGAAAAACATGTGTAATAAAAAAAACCTAATATATGCATTATTTATCATTCTTCAAACCAAAAAACATTCCAACTGTTGTGTAGAATTGATTATTTACCCTCTTCACAAAAGTGCAATTATCTCAGTTTCTCTTTTCTATAGCTGGCTGCTTTCTGCATAACTGCGTTTAATTTTTTAAAGTCCTAAAATAAAACATCATTTTCGACCATTATTTATGGATTTACGAGTTTTAACAAACAATAACGAGGCCCGTTGTTAACGAACGTTTTTGGAAAGGGGTGTGCACTAGAAATGTCATCCTCGTGGTGGAATGGTCAGCGCTTTTGCCTACCATGCAGAGATTTCGGGTTTGATTCTCGACATGAAATATTAATTTATGCTAGAATATGTCAAAGCCCCTGGACTGGTACTTGAAACGCAAGACTGATCATCTAACCTTCATGCGACGTAAATGTTTAAAATACACTGCGATCGGTGTTCTAATGCAGTACCCTATTCACCATGAGGTATGAAAGAGAATGATGATGATGATGTGTACTAGAGATAGTCGTTTCGGTTATTTAAAAGAAGTAGCAGTAACCGTACAAATAAAACTATTTCGTGAGACTGTTTTTAAATAACAGCTTAGATCAGCGTGGGCAAATAATCTAGTACTAGTAACTGCTGGAATAGTTTAACAAAAAAAAATTAAACTGTTATCTAAGAAACAGTCACATATTTTTTATCCACGACCAAACTAACATTTAAAAAAAATCCAATAAAATATCAAATAATATTTTTTTTTGTGAAACTGTTTCAGCTGTTTAAGAAGAGTAACTGTTTTAAAATAACAGTATTAACTTTTTTTACCACCTCTAGTATGTACCTATTTTTTGTACCGATAAATTTTCCATTGGATAGTGTTGTGTGAGTTAGTACGAATGCTTGGTCACCCAAATGGATCGTTAACAAAGACTCCCGTTTCTAAAATAAAAGTAGTCGTTTACAAAAGCCCTAAGGTCCGTTGTTAACGACCGTTTTTGCAACGGGTGTGTGCACCTGATTTTTGGTATGCACGGTTAGACGGTTTTGTATGGGGTAATATGAATAAACGGATCGTTAACAAGGACTCCCGTTTTCTACCGGCCCGTTTTCACGGTCGTCAATAAAGGCCCTAAAAATGGGCCTTATAGTGACCATATTCATTTATGTAACTATGGAAGTAGGTTCTAAGAATTTGACCTATGAACTGATCAGTGACTTCACCGTTTGACCGGTAAGGAGCTTACGAAAAGTATCGCACATTTACTGCTATTCTACATATTATAATCTTAATCCATTAATGCAATTAAAAGCTCCGTTTTTATTAAAATTTATGGCACGAGAGAGAGAAAACATTTTTAAAAAAAGGAATACGGATCTTAAGGCACTTACAGGGCTTATGACATGTCATTTGCTGGTTTAAGGTTTAGTTTACACTCTGCGTAACCTTCACTATTGTGCCTTTGTTTAAACTTACAAATTTATTTAATTTTTACATCTGGCGACTTTTATGAAGTAAAAGAGCTGAAACCTTTGAGGATGAGATTCTTTAGAATTAATTATTCCACTCCTTAGGCAATAAGGGTGAAAAAAAAAATTAACTGTTGTTTTAAAACAGTTACCCTCCTGAAACGCCTTAAACAGTTTCGCAAAAATAAATTAAACGTTTTTCTCCAAATTTAAAAATGAGCACCAAAAGCGAAAAAAATGGTTTAGGCTATAGGTCATTAGAAAGAAAATTTTCTGTTCTACAAGATGTTATTGCTTTTACATGACATGTGCCATTTTATTTGATAACAAGCCTTCAAAACAGAATGTCAAGTAGACGACAGTGAGCATTTTAGATACCTCCTGTTCGCGTTCGATCGAGGGAATAAAACTGCCTCGCGCATTTGCGCAGTAAACGGTTAAGATACTATGAATTATTAACTCATTTGTTGTCAATAACAGAGAATATTATATTATTAAATAATTTATCGATTTTTTGTCTCTTCTTGTTCTCATTATTTGAAAAAAATATATTTATTTATTTTATTTTATTTATTAAAAGAGAACAACAGCCACTGTGACAAAAAAAAACAATATTTACAAACAAACCAAAATTATAGGCCAATTATATTTGTAATGTCCTCTTTCGCGTGACAAGAAATAAGTATTTATTCCATCTGCCAGTCTGTAGCTCTAACTATGCACAACACTCTTTTCTCGATCGTTCTTGCTCAAACTACGAGTATAATACTTTTTTTCATCATATATAAAACATGCACCTTAATTTATTTTAAAATAAATTAAGACTCATTCTTTCTGGCTGCGATACGATCCCACTTGCTATTTAATGATGCTCACGCTTACACACATCTGAAAACTTACTCCCACACAAATACACATAAACACACCTCTACATTTACTCTCATACAAATGCACACAAACACACCTTTTTGTTGTACCACAATTTAATATTTATGATTTTTATTTAGAAACTTCGCTGGTCTGTCTTTAATCCGTATTTTTTAAATATTATTCTATCATTATCGACTGTTTGTTCCTGTAAAATAAATAAATAAATAAGTAAATACAATACAAAAAAAGAAAAAAACATATCCGTGAAAAGCCACTCCGTATAATTCCATTTTTTAAAAGACGAAATTAAACAATAATAATGAAAAAGAACATATTAAAAGATTATTTTTTTGTTGAAATTGAAATATTCTTATATGCTAACAAGTTGTAATTCATTAATATTTGTTCAAATAATAAAAATAATAATTTAATTTAACGCCACCCCGTCACTGCTGAAAACAAAGCAGAATTACACTAAATGGTTACGTAATTAATACGCAGTTCTTCCAATAAATTTCTGTAGGAAAATTCAATCCTAAAATCTTATGTATTTATAAACATAAATACGCGAAAGCATACATTGTGCCACCGTATTGAATATTTTCCGATATTTATCAATAAGGTTCTAGTTATTTCACGTATTTTTGTATGTTATTTTTAACTTTCTCTGGGATAAGCCAGAGACGGAAACTCCCCCGTCCATATACGTACTTTCTCAATAACACAGTTTTGCTCCTGATTTACCCTTAAAAATAGAAATACGTACCCAAGTAACTAAAACTTGTCAATTTCATTTACAGTTAGATTTTTAGCTCTTTCGTCAACACACGTTGGATTTAGTCGGTAAACTTATTTATTAAAAATCTTTTACCAACGCAACTAATTCAGTAGCCAGGTCGTAAAAAGGCAGATTACTTGCAAAAAGTCGTGCTGTTTTGGATATGTTTGTACCTAGGGCATTATTGAAAATCTAAGTTTTCTAATTTAGCAAGCCTGTGCGCGCGTCAGTATTAATACTATTTCGCGTCACTTTTTAAGATCAGCAATTCTTTTCTTGTACGTTCTAATTCACGTTTTTTGCGGAACAAAATTCTTTACGATTTATTCATAAAACATGTTTTTCTGAACCGTATGCTTACTAAAATACAGAAAACATTTACTATAATACTTTGGCTTAAAAGTGCTTCCGAAGAGTACCGCAAAATGTGGTTTTCCCATTAGGAAACAAATAGTGAAACTATAGACCGAACCAAATGTTTAAAAATCTTTTGTTTTTTATTAATTTTTTCATACTGACCTGTAAAATGGCTACAATGAGGAATTCCACTGTTTTCTATTTTTTTTTCTATTAGCGTACTATTTAACTAAGCAAAAATACACTTTTTTTTGTGCGTTATTTACAAAGATATGATTTTTTAAAGTTACATTTATCAAATACCGCGCCAAATGACTAATCAGTGTGTCACTTTTCAGTAGTGACGTCATGAAACGGTTGGCGTTCTTACTTTCACTGACCTGACAAGAATCTATAAAATATTGCTTTGCTTACTTCATTTAGTTGATCGTAATTTGCTCATTTCTATGTTTTGGTTGTTTTTACGAATGTTTCGATTTAGAAAAACCTAGAAAGTTGACATAATCTCTGTTTGAAATGTCAAATTATACAAATTATATTCTTTCTTTCTATGGTCAAAACGTTCCTTACAAGGTGCGGGGGCTTTAAAGCGGAAACCGGAAATACTACACGTTTATATAAGGAGTGACGTCATTATTTACGATTTTAAAATAAATACTATTTTTAACATTTTTCATTTATTTTTGCGTGCGTTTTTGAGATATTTCATACTACTCCAAAATTTTTAAATATTCACGTGCACACGAAAACATTTTTAAAATTTAATACCGGGTTGGGCTGGAATTCCTCATTCGTAAAAAGTCTCTCTTTGTTTGTATATAAATTGAAACGAAGACTAAATTGTTTTTGTAACTAACGTTAACTTAATTAAATCAACTAAAATGTGAACATGGAGTTTAAAATATAAAGTTGCATATGATTTCCCCTTGTGTTATAATGTTTCATAGTGGCCCCTGGACTGGAACCTGAAGCGTAAGGCTGATCACCTTACCTTCTTTGTAACAAAGGGAATCAAGGTTCACTGCCATTTGCAAGAGAATTCGGTGCCATATGCACCACTGAGTGTGAATAGAAAAATGAGGATCAAGAACAATTATCTAAAATTTTATTCTCAAAAATATATACATATTTGAAACTATTAGAAAAGGTCAGATTCGTTTCCCGGCAAAGAGGAGCATCAATTCATTGACGTTAGTTTATTTCATTTATGATTCCCGCAAGTCCCTGGACTTGCAGATAACCGAAGCGTCGGAAGGATCATCTTGCCGTCATGTAGTAAGTGGCCGGAATATGTTTCAAAGTATTTTCAATCATGTCAAGTTGCCATTTGCAACCATGCATCTTTCAAGTATGCAATTAGATCTAGGTATAGAATCTCGCGATCCGGAGGAGCGAATTTTAGATACTCTATGATACAATAGGATTAAAGTCGGGTACAATCCTAGCCATGATGTATGTGCGAAAATACCAATTATTTTAATTTGGCGGGTTGCAAGTGCTTTTTTAAAATTAACAACTTACTACAGGGATGAAGAATACCTTAAATAAAGGAATAAGGAAATCTAGACATTTACAGGGCTTGTGACCTGTCATTGGCTGGTTTAAGCGGCCACATTACACACTGTGTAACATTCACCATTTTGCCTGTGTTGGAACATCCATATTTCTTTAATTCTTCCATTTGTTGATTTGAGTGAAGTTAAAGAGCTGAAACCTTTATTGTTGTGAAGAGATTCATCTGATTGAATTATTTCACATACTAGGCAACGCCTGAAAACAATTTTTCAATTTTCCTACTTCTTCTTGGACCAGTTGGTTTTATTACAATATTTGAGTTTATCCAAATGTTTGTAGACAAAATACTGGATTTCACCACCTCGGGAGTTACTTAGACAAGCCCTGTAAATGCCTAGAATTCCATATTCCCTTATTTAAGGTATTCTTCATCCCTGTTGTAAATTATTAATCTTAATGACTTCCGAGGGGGTGAAATCCAGGCTTTGTTTGAAATCCAAAGCTAAGAAACATTACCGAAGGCACGAACATGATTTTTATTAATTTCGGGGTCTTTATTTTAAAACAAATTGAACTATATTCTCGTTACAGATAGTGTTTTTCTGGGTTATTATGCCGTGTTTGTGGGCTTTGTATTGCCGACGTTTCGGAGCACATTGCAGTGTCCATCTTCAGGGCATAATGTATGAGTGTAGTTTTTAGTGTGTTTAATTGTGAGGAATTTGTACCGTGTCGCAGTCGGGCAATGTATGTAGTTAAGTGTGTGGAGTTTGTACCGTGGGCTTTGGAAGCACCGGGTACCATGAGGTTCGTAGTCGTAACCCGTCATCCCTGTTTATGTTATTAGGATGCTTGTATATTTCTATGGCTTCCTTTATTAAACGGGCTTGATGATTTTTGGGCTTTCCAAGGACATTTGGCTAAAATGAGAAATTATGCCCTGTTTCTATGTAGTGCTCTGCAAGAGCTGATTTATCCGGGTAGCCCAACTTGCATGCACTATTGTGCTCTTTTATTCTTGTTTTTAGAGTCTTACAAGAATAAAAGAGCACAAGAGTGCATGAAAGTTGGGCTACCCGGATAAATCAGCTCTTGCAGAGCACTACATAGAAACAGGGCATAATTTCTCATTTTAGCCAAATGTCCTTGGAAAGCCCAAAAATCATCAAGCCCGTTTAATAAAGGAAGCCATAGAAATATACAAGCATCCTAATAACATAAACAGGGATGATGGGTTACGACTACGAACCTCATGGTACCCGGTGCTTCCAAAGCCCACGGTACAAACTCCACACACTTAACCACATACATTGCCCGACTGCGACACGGTACAAATTCCTCACAATTAAACACACTAAAAACTACACTCATACATTCAGCCCTGAAGATGGACACTGCAATGTGCTCCGAAACGTCGGCAATACAAAGCCCACAAACACGGCATAATAACCCAGAAAAACACTATCTGTATTCTGAAGGCCGTGAAAACCTACGAACCTATATTCTCGTTTTTCGATTAGAAAATGTTTTGTTTGTAAACGCCACGCCGCCTTGGCGTTTTCCGTTCATCGAGCTATTTAGTCGTAAATATGAAAACCCGTTTCTGTTCGCCAAATCTGACGGAAAATTATTCGTAATTGAAAAATCGGTATTAAAAGACTGCCACGACACTTTTGTTATCTCTCAAAAGTATCTTCTTATTTAAATTTGTTGCAACGGAGAGGGAAAACGTTTTTGAGAGGGGACCTTCACTATTCTCCTTATGGATAACTCCCTACAGAGGAAATCCAGCCAGTCTGCAAGCATTAGGGCGCATTCAAAACATTGTTGAAGTATCATCTTATATTGCCTGAACGGTAGATTCTCTTCTTCCATCTCATCTTCTATATATATATATATATAAATCAATGTATGTATGTTTATCCTTTATTGAATTAGGATAATTTACATGAATTAGATTTGTAAATAATAATACCTTCAATGTGTAAATCAGAAAAAAAGTTGGGAGCGAATATGTGTTTTTCATCAAATATCCAGGCATAGAATTAAGAATAGTCCAGAAACCACATACGCACATCAAACAGAAGGCGACTCAACTACTCATAAATGAGTAGGCTTACGTTTTGACCCATTAGTTTCTTTGTAGACGTCGCTCAGTACGCAACTCCTGATTTGAATCTAACTATGCCGTGTTGTGTCCTTTTAAAGTGTATAAATACTGCTAGGATCTTAAAGAAACAGGATGCAATTACATGTGTAATTAGCAAACAAATGTTTAAACAGCAAATGCATTACTTAAAAATTGAATTATTTTTCCATCTGTCAGATTGCCGAAGAAAAAAAATGGAAATTTCGTTAGTGTTGCCAGGGTAGTATTTTTTTTTACCCTATTTTGCTCATCTAATGAGAGAACTAATGAAAATTAGACCTCGGATTACACAATGCCGTGGAGGACATTTGAACAACATTATCTTTAAAACATCAAATATTATTTAACATAATAAAAAATAATCCGTTTTATGCAAAAAAAATTGTTTTATATTGTAAGTTTAAAGTTCATTAATTCAGTTACTCTTATTAAAAGACCCTTTACTTATCTACTAGGTTGTGTCAATCAATGTTTCCGCGTGCACAATACAATTTTAGAGAAATTAAAAAATTGCTTTTTTTTACCTTACATTTGTGTTGTGATTATATTTTTGAACGTTGTTTTTTTGTATGTAAAAAAAGTTTGTATTTTAATGTTTACAAACATCAATTATTTTCAATAGATACTGAATCGATTAATTTCCTTGCGATTTCTTAATTTCTACATATAAATTTGTTTTAAATGGATTTTTAGTAATTTTTAAATGATTTTAACTGACATTTGATACATTTTTGAAAAACGGATTCTTACACAAAACGCACCACAAGTAGCGCAGAGTTTGACATTTGCGAAAATAATTCTTTACTTGAAAATGAATTATTTTGTGCCTTGAAATTCAACCATAAACAAGCACCTAGATACCTAATTGAATACAATATTTTAATATTAACGAGTTTTAGTGTTGATATTCAATCATAAACAAAAACCTAGGTACCTACTTATAAATAAAAAGTATTTTTCATTTTACTCAGACAGTTTTTGCACGCTTTCACGACACAGTTAATTTTCTTTTATTATTATTTATTTATTGACGGACTTATACAGTCTATTTTAACAATAGTAAACTTTCTTCTTATATTTACTAAATACAGGTACAAATGAAATAAAATAAAATTAAAACTAGGACAAAAAAATAAAATAACTACCTCAAGACAAGATCTGGTCTATCTTAGTTCTTTCCTTTATTTTGGTTTCGAATTAAATGTCAAGGTCACGTCGAAACACGGTTGGCGATTAAAAAATGAATAAATTCGCGTTGGGTATGGGTAAAGTGTAATAATTTTACAGGCACAAGGTAAATCGTGCTCTGAATTTTCTTAATTAACACATATCCATTTTTTCCGTGGATTATTGTACTCGAGTAGTGATTTTTGCTTGATTTTGGTTTAAATACATCGAGGCCCCTAACCCATTAAAACGAGAAGATAAAACGAAAAACTTACCCTTATCACGTATAATTAAATAGCTCAAAAAAGGCAAAGATAAATACCGTGTGTCCTTGTTTACGAAAAAACGTTTGTTCAACCAGCTAATAGGAGGCAAGCCAACGTTCGCGCAGGACAACGTATGTAGGGTCCGCTTGTCTCAAATACATTTTCGCGTGTGTATCGTGATTTTATTTCCTTTTTTTCAAATTGTTGATGACAACGCAATATTTTCTCAAACTGAGATGCAATGTGTATATTTACGGCCACCGGTATATTTATACTGATGTCGAGTATCGCTTTCAGGTTATTGCGTTGTATTTCACGCAAATCAATTATAACTACGAATCAAGTAGAATGAGACTGCCGATCGTGCTCTTGATCGGGCTAACAAGATGAAAATGCAATCACTAACTTCAAATTGCTGGAAGCTGTGCTCGTTCTGTGTACATACTATATTTATTTATATATATATGTGGGGTGGTGACAGAGGGAGGTTTTCCTAGAAGCGCCCTGTTAGGAATTATCCATTAGAATTTCCAGGAAATGTATATTTGTTGGAACAGATTCGTGGAACAAGCTTCGAGTGAAATCTGTTCACTTTACGATTTATATTTGTACGTATCTGTTACATACTATATTATAAATCAATTTACGACTCAATTCACTTGTCTACAAAGGAGATAGTGAAATGATTAGACTGGAAAGAGATGATTTAATATCATAGTATTAACAATGTGTGATTGAAAGACAGTGAATCCTTATACTATAACCATCATCAACAAAGTTTGTACAAATTTTTGTAGACAAGGACTGGATTCAACCCCCTAGGGAGCTGTTAATACGAGTACTAACATACTACAACAAAGATGAAGAACATTTTAGAGAAGGAAACGTAGTAGTCAAAGCATCCACGGGGCTTTTGACCTGTCATTGCCTAATTTAAGTGGCCACTTACGAAAATTGAAAAATGAAAAAAAACGTTTGCAAAAATTTAGACGAACTCAAAACATTGTTGACAAATCCACCTGATCCAAGAAAAAGTACAAAAATTAAAAAAATATTTTAGGCATTGCTTAGTGTGGGTGAAATAATTCAATCATATGAATCTCACACGCAACAATTTCAGCTCACACATTTTTTTTTTCATAGAGTCTTTATTCAATAAAATATACACATTATTGCAATATTAATACATTATAAAGAAAACAAAGTATTAAGATATATTTTGTCCAGATAAACTATTCAATAATAGTTTGTCATCGGGTGCTCAGACATTAGTTTTAATTAATATTCAAATAAGAAGAGTACAGACATAATACTGTATACGTATTAAATAATAAACATAAAAAATAGTGTAAAGATTTTTTATTTTTTTTAAAGAAAGAAAATAGAGTAAAATGATACAATTAAAATTAAAGAGTAATTTACTTGAATATATTTTAAATATAAGAAAAAAAATAAACACATATATAAATAGTGTGTGCTCATAAATGTAATAAAAAAAAGATAAAAAATGAATTAAACAAAGTAAAGTAAATCGAGAATTTTAATTTATATCTACAGAAAAAAAAAGTAAATTTAAAGTACATATTAAAATTAAGATCTAAAAAATGTAAATGAAATAATAAAGTAAATACTAAATATTATTCTTAGTATTTACGAAAAATACATAAATGAAATGCAAAATTAAAGGGGATGCAATCAGCACAATGTCCGAAGATACACTAAGATTAGGGTAATAACATTCAGCGATATATTGCAGAATGTGTGGTGGTAGGATTAGGAAATTCAAATAATTCTAATAGTAAAAAAGGACTTGGCATTAAAAAATAATATTCCCCTGATAAATAATCAAATATCTTTTCAATATAGTCCCCTTTTTTAATTAAAAATGAACTAATCGTGAAACGTTCAGCATCTTAGCCCATCTCCTTCCTAATCACCACCACTACACATTCTGCAACATATCGCTGAATATTATTTACCTAATTTAAGTGTATGTTCGGACATGATGGTGTTTGCATCTCCTTTAACTCTGCATGTAATATATGTATTTTTGCGTAAATACTCATAGCCACACAAGAGTTAAACATTTTTTTGTGAAATAAATGTATGGCAGGGTTACAAATTATGGAATCAGGCGAGAGTCCAAATCTGAGGCAGGTACAATTGAGAAGATTAAGGGTCACCAATATGGTTAGGGCACGTAGAACAAATAGATGACGAAATAATGGTATGAAACAGATATATGTGGCAAAAATTAACGACAACGTAGAACGAGGATGTCGAAAAAAATATGGCATCATCAGATAAACCGAAATCTGAAGTCTTATCATGTTAAAAGCAGACACAACCGGAGGGCATGTATGCATATGAAAGAAGCTAGAAATAATCCTCTCGAAAAAGATAGAAATGGGACGATCGTAGTATTAATATTGTTTTTTAAAACAAATTGAAAATTATTGTATGCCAACGGCAGAAATTAATAATTTTCATAATAAATATACTTTTAAATTTATTAAGTTTTATGATTAAATACATAAAGCAATATAAACATGACATTTATTTTATTTAGGTTACCTTTAATCACGATTTTAGATTACTATTTTATTTCAAGATAAGTATCAATATTAATTAATATTGAATAGTCGGGGTCTACGATCAAGGCGCACGGAAGGAATGCGGTCAGCATTGATGAATATATTGTTCTTGAATATCGATGCGCCAATTTGAAACTCAAGCGGGCAATGGGGGATTCCCTACGGGGAAATGGGATGGTAGCAGAAGTACCATTATTTTGAGTAAAATACAGATAGCCGGAGAAGTGACGTCCAAAGGTAAAATGTAGATGTATCCGAATCTCCTATGTATGTTCCGCGATTTTGCGTAGTTTTCGAGTACAGATTTTTTAAATGAGTTTGTGAAAATTGTCAACCGGATCAATTTTAAATGATTTTTTTTTTATTTCTAAAAAACTTTTTCAAGACAAAGTTGGCCTTAATTGGCTTTTATTGGCTGGAATCAGCCTTCAAAGACACTGAGGTGGAGAATTCCTAAGGATAGTTATGATAGAAAGTGTGTAAACTAACATAAATAATTGTTAGAGATAAAATGGCGACTCAAGTAGCAGTAAACACAAGGTAAAAATGACTGAGGAATTTTCCACCTCAGTATCTTTAAAAGCTGATTTCAGCAAATAATAGCCCATTAAGTACTACTTTTTTGTATAATTACAAAACCTTAGGGTTTAGCGCAGTTTTAAAAGTTACTAAAATACTAAATAGTGGCCTTTTTAGATTTTAAATTAAAAGTTGAAAGTTTAAGTCTGACCTTTGAACCGAAATTCTGCATTTTAGATAAAAACTTCTGGAGCTTTCATTAATGTTACGAAGCTGATTATTTTATGCGTGGAAACACATTTTTTTAAAAACGAGTTTGCAAAAAAAAAAAATCCCGAAAAAACTTTCCATAAATTTAAAAACAAAAACTGATCACGTCAAAAATGTTTTAAAAATTAATTTTAAAAATCACAACTCGAAAATTACGCAAAATCGCGGAACATGCATGGGGGCAATTCGATACCCTTCAATATGAGGCACCTACATTAAACCTTTGGACGTCACTTCTCCGGCGACTCTGTATATCACTGGATTCATCCCCAACTTTTCAGCATTTCGTGTCAACACACCACGGTGAAAAATCCTGGATAAATAAAAAGGTTCAATGTATCTACTGACACTAGAATTAGACTTGTAAATTGTAATTCCGGTTTTTCAGAACTCATCAAACTTTAAAGTGGCTTCTCTTCAAAATTTACAAAGAGTGACATCACGTTTTGCCATTGAGTCTAGGGTTCAACTTTAATTTCAAAGACAGGATTTTACTCTTCATCTGTCTGGACACAGAAATTATAGCAAATTTAGCATTGTTACGGATAGTAAACTGAACATCATGAGATTTCATTGAATCATGTTTACACATTCTATGCGAGTGCGATGCTTTGCATCGTAAAAGGAGCCTCATCCTTGGGGGACCACTGGTTAACTTGAGGATGTTAAATAGCTCGCCCCCTACCTAATAGACCGATACTTTACGGATACACAAAAGAAAATAATAAATAAGTATCCACCCACTCTGATTTTATCGGACCGAGTGGATTGGCGCGACTAGTTTAAAACAGGCTCGTACACGACAGATACAGTCAATCATTTTTAGAATATTAATATTATAGATGAGAACTCGAACCATCCAAATACTCTCGAAAGCGCCCAGTTTTCTCTGCTGTCTTCGGACGGACGGTATATCAATATGTAGGAATAGGTAGTTGAGGGTTGGCTGGAGTTCCTACCCCAGTTAGAGATTGACAGAGAAGACACGAGGTTGCTGTTTGATGTTTATTTATTACATGGCGAATAAATATTGAAATATGTTGCACGAGTGTTACGGCGATGAGGAGTTGAAGTAACTGGAGCTGAGTGACTGCGTAGATCTGGACTGGATGACAGCACTGAACTTGTTGGGCCGACTAACTGAACGGGCTGTCTGACGCTGGCTGCGTCCTGTGGTCTCTTTATAGACCGTATTCCTTTGTAGTTCATTTCTTCATGGTAGGGACGATGTGAATGTACTGCAGGGCGACGACCCCATCCTTATGTGCAATATAAGTTGTATTGGATTCGATAGAAAATGATGAGATTGCATCGTCGGTCATTAGTCTACTTCAGGTAAACTAATTTAACACGTGTGTGTCATCGACTATGGACTATGGAGCCTAAAAATATGATAAATATTTTTGAACTACGCAAAAAGGTTTTATTGACTTTAGAAAATTATCATCCTAATACTCTTTTTTTTTTAAATGGAAAAATCGGTTCAGTTTTGAGGTCCGGAAAATGGTTCAACGAAACGTCGATTATAGTGAGGCATTATCAGTCTGAGGTGTCTTTTTTGCAAAGCATCGGAGAAGCATTTGCGAGAGAGTGACAGAAAAACAATGTTCAAATACGTATTCGTTAAAATTGTCTGCCGCATATCTTTTTGAAAGCTCCTGTTTACAAAAAGTTGAACAAATTTAATCGAAACTTTGGCGGAGGTTGTAACGTCGACCGAGCGAGTACTGTCACAAAAAATGTAAAACTTTGAAAATTAAAAGAATTTAAATTTTCCGAATTGTGAAGTAATGGCTACGGAGACAGCTGGAGATGAATTATATCAAAATAAATACTCATTACTCCGAAACAAACTTTAAAACTTTGCCGAAAATGTTTTTTCAAATATGTTATTTTTAAAAGTTTTGATATTTAAGTTTCTCCGCTACCATTTAAACTTGTCCTATTAAGGAATAAAAAACAATTAATTACAAGAATCAACTGTCAAATTTCATATATTATCTCTCTTTTATTCGTGAATTATTTTTTTTTAAAGGATGAAGATGAATTGACATAGGTTGGCTCGAAGTCTTATATTTATTTATTTATTTTACATAAACAAACAATCGACAATGATATAATAACATAAAAAAGATACGGTTTAAAGAAAGACCGGCGAAGTTTCTAATTAAAAAAATACATATTAAATTGTGGTATAACAAAAGGGTGTGTTTATGTGAATTTGTATGAAAGTAAGTGTAGAGGTGTGCTTGTGTGTATTTGTGTGGGAGTAAGTGTTCAGGTGCGTGTAAGCGTGAGCAGCATTAAATGGCAAATTGCAAACCCGGCAAAATCTAAAAAAAAAAAAGAGATATTAATTGAAACTTATTCAGAATACAATTTTTTACAATAATTTTAACATTGTCAGTAATACAGCTTAATTAGTAAGACTTGGCTTTTAAATTATCGGCTTTGTTGCTAACATGGCAACCTCTACTTGAGTATTGCAAAGTTGCTAATGTATAAAATTAAATTTATTATTTCACTTCTGTTTCTTGACATAATCATGCTTATGTCATCACTGCTTACGTATAAAATATTTACTGATAAGTTAAATATTGTATCAGTTTTTTGTGATTTGCTCAAAATAAAGAAAGATTGATTTTGCCGGGTTTGCAAGTTGTACCTTCGAATATAAATATAGTTACAAAATTGACACACGTTTATTTTTACGAAACGATCTTCTTTTTACAATTTTTTAATGTTAAATCAGTTACTTTCTAAAAGAGACTAGCTCTTGTGCTTGGAGAGTGACTTACACTAATCTATTTATTTTGCAATTTGAAGTTATATAATTTCGAAGATACTCATAAATGAAAAAAAATAAATAAAAAGAAAAACAGAAAATAATGATACAGTAATACTATATTATTAATATTTAAAGCATTAACTTTGTGGTCATATATTTTACTAAATGTTATTAAATATTTGTATATTACCACTTACCGACTTTTCTATGTCTACCGGTTTCGAGACGTACCCGTAATAAATAATATCAAACCTGTTTTTTATTCAAATAACAATATTGGTAAATTATTGCTTAATAAAAAGGATAAAAATAGTTTATTAAATAATTCAGTTGTTTACCAATCCAAATGCAATACATGTCCTTCAGTTTACGTTGGAAGAACATCAAGAAATTTAGATATTCGTGTTAAAGAACATATGAGGTGTCTTCACAATAATAGTTTTTCTGAATTCGCAAATCACCTAATCAATTTAAATCATGACTTGAGTAAAAAAAACTGGAGTTAAAATCTTACATACAAATAATAAAGGGTTAAAAATAAATAATGTGGAAATATTTCACATCAGGAAAGCTTTAAAAAATAATGTTCCTTTTATCAATAATCAAAAAAACTTCCAAAATAGTCCTTTATACGATGTTCCACTGTAATGGTCACCTTATAAAACCTATTAAGCTTATCCCCTCCCTCCATCCCCTCGACTTTTTTCATTAATTCTTAAACAAGAGAATATTTTCATAATTTAATCAGTGCATGTTTGTACTAATCAGTGCATGTGCTTATTAAAATACATGTCGTGTTTGTTTTATATTTTTGTGCAACAACTATGGTGAAGGGTTTTGCATGTTGGTTTAATTGGTGTCCTGACGAAGAGACGAGTACGTCTCGAAACCGGTAGATATAGAAAAGTCAGAAAGCGGTTATATACAAATATGTAATAACAGTAATAATAATTAAAATAGAAAGCTGTTTTTGCTCGGGTTCGAAAAATTTCTCTAAATTTACTTTAAATTTATTTTTCATATATTAGTTTTAATAGTTTTAAGTTCATTGTGCAGAATACTATATTTTTTTATTCCTTTGAAAACAAAACTAAAAGTGTATATTTTATATCAACCATGTCGGTAATCGAACCCGAGACCTTTTGCACGGTAGGCAAACGCGCTGACCATTACACCGCGGGACCGACAAAATTAGGTATTTTTAAATTACGAGGACATGTTTTGTAATGTACTTATACAAAAATAAATAAATTGAATTTGAAATTAAAATCAATATCTTACTAAATGATATTACTGCAGAGAGATTAATATGTAACAGTGTATTACGTTTCACGTGATGAATGTAATGTACAATTTAAATGCAGACATTTTGCCAGAAATATGCAATGCAGCAACTGATTTATACGTTTCCATATATTATTACTTCTGTGTTTCATAGCCCAGGCAATTTAAATATTTGGCGCCATCAACATGTTAAAACAGAGATGGAGAACATTAAAGACAAAGAAATCTGAGCATTTACAGGGCTCATTAACCGTCATTGGCTGGTTTAAATGGCCGCTTTACACACTGTGCCACATTCACCATTAAGATAGTCGAACTTATGACAATTACCAAGACGGTATGCTATACTTTCGTCTGTATTTATCTACCGAGGTATTACAAAGCTGGCTCTTTTGACACCTCGATACGAAAATTCAGGAAAATAATAAAAGAGATCGAAAAAATATAGTAACAAAATTTATTTTATGGTGGGGACGTTTTTACGGCTAGATGCTCTGTTAATAGGGCAGCATCTAGCAAGTCTAGCAACTGCATCTAGGCGTTCAAAATCAAAACTAACAGTTATGTTAGACTTTAATTGGACTTCAAAATTGACTTATTTCTCTCTCATATTAAAAAAAAAACTGTCTACCTCAGAGTGATTAAAAATAAGTTAATTGCAATAAAAGCAAGAACTGCTCGGTGGAACCAAATTTTGGTCACTTTTAATGAGTAGATATGTGTACCGTGAGTTGCTAGACCCGTGGTGACATACCAATTTACCTACCTCAAAAATTGAACGGGGGGTGAGGTCAATTGTCTATCTTAGTAATCCCCCGGGAGAATTTATCTTCAATTATAACGTCATAACGAAGGTGTGTCACTTTAGTAGGTAGAAATGTGTACCGTGACGTACACGTCCCCTTGTTACATATTGATGTACCTACCCAAAACATGAAAATGGAGGTCGGTAGTGTATCTTCGTAATCGCTCGGGAGAATTCATCATCAACTTTACCAGTAAAGGTATAACGTCCATAACTTCCCATCGTAAACGCGGCCCAGAAATAAAAAAGGTTACGACCTATCGTAGGTAGATTCTCAGAGATACATATATCTAACGAAAAAAATAACAGTAACTGAAATATAATAGTCGTCATTGTGAGATGGAGGAGGTACAGAAGATGATTATGTTTTTTTTTATTTATAATTTTTATTTTATAAATCAAAGAAAAAAAAAATGTTAATTATTCTTTTAGCAAAACTTTAATGCCACTTGATGGCCGATATTAGCAAAGTATTTTTTTGCTAAAAATATACTATAGAAATTAAAAACTAACAAAAAAACACAATTTCACGAAAAGGAAAAAACTACTTATTTTATTTTTAAAAACTTTTACTGGACAATTTTAGGAAAAATATTTTTTCTGGTTTAAAATTCTTATATTTCTTATTGAAAACAAAATTTAACTTCTTTTCATTAACTTCTTCAGTCAATATTTTATCTTCAAATTATTAAAATAATATTACTTAAATACTTCATATTTATAGGGTTCAAATGTGCCTATTTTTAAAAAAAAAAAAATTATTTGTTTAAATTTAATGTTGTGCACACAGTGCTAAGTTAATATAAATCTAGACAATATTACGAACAAAAAATAAACCTAACACAGCACCAATTACGTACACAACACAATATATGAAACAACTATCTAACAGTACAACAAGATGTAAGAAAAATTTGTGCTTTGTGTGAATTTACTAGCGATTGTGTTTTTATTGTTGTGAGTATGAAATGTAGTGCGTGGAGTGAGGTGTATGGAGTGATGTGTATAAGATGTGGTGTTTATGTAGTGTGTATTCTGGTAGTACCTAGTTTAGTATGAATTGTTTCTGTTTATTTTCAAAGAGGCTAATTGATACTAATATTACAGTAAGTTTAAACTTTGAAGTAGGGCACACATAAGCAAATTCTCTTATGTGCTCCAATAATAACAATAATAATATTAGTAATACCTATGTTTAATTTGAATTTTTATAAGATCAATCTGCCAGGGGAAATACATTTTTTTAAATACAACTTTTTATTACATTTTTTATCAGAAATACATTTAAAAAAAAAATTAATTCCCACAATTTTGAAAAAACTGCGTTTAAGAACTACCGAAGGCATAATTTTACGTAGAAATACAGGAAAATGTCACAAAGTTTATGTGATTTAAAATGATCGTATTTCTTTTTAAAAACAAAAAATTAAGATTTTGCTTCCGCTATTTTAATTTTCAATTTATTGTTTTAAAATTGTTGAAACTAATTTAAGTTAGTCTTCATATGAGAATCGAGATACAAAGTTTAGTCTAAATTTGAAATGGCGTAATCTGCCGGTCGAAAAGTAATTATATTTTAGTTATATGTAAAACTTTTGAAATACCTTTAAAAATTATTTCTTTCATCTAATTTATGTTTTTTGTTTTTTATTATTACGCGATTTTTAAGAAACATGAGTTGTTAAACGGCAGAATCGTATGATTTCCTCATTTTTCGTGCGTTTTACCCGACTTCAGCCTTAAGATATTTTTCAGTAATTTATTCCTCTATCTCGAGATAGCCTGAGTTATAAGATAAGATCTTTAATGGCCGAAATTTAGCGTGGCTTCTGATTGAATTACCCTTCCCTATTATCAATACGAAGATTATTAATTTATCGAGAACAAACAACTACCGAAATTTGCTCAATAAGTTCGCTCTCTTGTAAATACTCTTAGTTTGTATAGAGGGATAAAGGAGTTAGCGAGGGAACTTTCCTACAACAGAGGTCTTTAAGCTTTCAGCCAGAGAGCAAATAGATTTTTTTTATTTTATGTACTTGAGTATACTTTATGGAAATATTCATGTTATAGGTACCTAAGACCCGTACAATATTTGCTCAGAGGCACCTTGTAAGAAAAATTAAAATGGGGTAAGTAAATAGCATAAAAAAAAAGTTTTACCTTGAAAACTACATTAAAGATTTGGCTAGTCAGGGCGTGGTATCTTTGGCTGGTTACCGTATCGCAATATTTTGTGTGTGTGTCTCTGAAACGGTAGGGACTGAAACCAGCTCATTAAAAGAATTTGATATTGAACAAAAATCTATTTATTACATTAATTATTCAGACATGTTATCGGTGAATAAAAAATCATAGACTGACCAAACATAAGATTATATTATAGTTCGTTTGAGATTATTTAACGACGGGGGAAATAATTAATGTTGCTTAAATGTTTTCATCACCCGTAAGTGTCCAAGTACTTTCCAAGTATTATTTAAAAAATACAGAAGTAATGAATTTACTCTATTAAATAATCGATTGAAACGGTAATAAAAGAATTTCCAATAGTAAGAGGGATAAAAAATAAAACGAATTCTCACTCGTTATTTATTAGAAAAATAATGGACTTATTTTAAAATATAATATTAATTTAACTTTGTTTCCTGGAATACGTGATTTTTTATTTCTTTATCTAACACGTTAGACATAATTTAAATTCTACATTGGTGGATTTATTGCAAAATGGCAACTTCTTCCAACTAACTGATGATGATGATTTCACTAAATAAAGTTATTATTTAGTCAATTTAAGTTTTTTTATTTTTTATTTTATTGCTCAAAAAACTTATATTTTTTTAAATACTAATGTTGCATAATTTTTTAAAATTATTATTATCTAGTTATTCTCAACTTTACTGTGTTATATTTATATTTAGAACATACGATTTTCTCATGGTTATTGTTATCATTTATTTAGAGATGTTATGTTTCTTTTTTACTTTTTGTTTTTTGTAAATATGTTCACTAATATTTTTAGCTATAATTATTCTATTATTTCATTCTATGAACTACATAATTATTGTGCACTGCTGTGATCATTTCTGTAAATTATTATTTTTTGTCAAAGGTTCTTTGAACCGTTGATGTATAAATAAATAAATAAATAAATATACCAATCTGAATTCCATTATTCAGATCTAACGGGCTTTGCAGACAGTGGATATGAAAGTATGCAACTAACCAATTACTAGATCTATAAAAAAGGTAAACTGGTGCGCAATCAATCAGTTCCTAGTGGGGCGATGAAAGAATGGTAACAATGCGCTTATCTGTTCGGGGTCTAAGTAGTGCAGTTCCCCGAACCTGGACCAGATCTCCCGGGGTGGTTGGTTCTAAAGGGGGCCAGGCGCGCACGGGCCGACTGGGTGATCTTCGATCTCCAATGGGGTGGATTCTTCACAGTCAGGCGAGTCCGGGCCAGAACGAGCCGGGCTCGACGACTTAAAAAACCACAGTCCTCGAAGCGTGAACAGGAGCCAAGAGATAGAGCATGAATTCATGCAGGACCAAAGAGGGCTTTGAACTGAAAAGTGTGGGTCTTCCGGGGATAAAAAACTACCCACCAGGGAAGTTTGAATGCAGGATGGAGTGTAAAATCGTCCTGTAAAAACGCGTTCATGTAATATTCTTCAACTAGCAAAAGCTCCAAAGAAAATGGATTATACGTACCCGCAGCGGTCCACCGCGTCATTAAGAAAGTTGTAGGGTCAAGCCGCACTGGTGAATTTACATACAGTAGCTTCGAGACAACTATGAATTTCACACTTATAGCCAAATATTAGAAGCTGTGCCTCTCAAAGAAAAATGGCGATTCCGCTTACGAGAAAACAAAATGTGCCGTGACACGCATTATCGAGACTGCGGCGTAAACGGAATGGCCTCATCCAGTGTTGCCAACCTCCTTCATGCGAGAATCTGTAGATACAGAAACATAAATTGGTAGATTTCGATAGATTCTTTGTCTATCGGGCAGGGGTGGTGGGGGAAGGGGGGGATGTAATTAAATTTCCCTACTTTTTTTCATTACAAAATTTTGCATAACATGCAAGTGTTATTTTTTTTAAAATAAAATCAAATGGCGATCCCTTTGGACTAATGGATGACGCTTGCTTGACACACGGAGATTCTCTGATACGATTTCCATTGAGATCATAATGACTTACGTAAATTGTTACGTTTATCGTAATTTCAAGCTTAATGATAAAATAATAACTTCTAATCGCTGTAACAATACTAAGTATTGAAATAAAATTTGTTGTAATGATTTGAAGATAATAAATTGAACAGGAAAGTGGCCGCAGCAGAATCTTATTTTTTGGTTTTTGAAAAGAAATATAAGCATTTTAAATCACATAAATTTTTGTAAAATTTTCCTTTGTTTCTACGTAAAATTATGCAATCGGTTATACCATAAAAAAATTAAAAATTATTGAAATTGTTTGGTTAAAACCTTTTTATATAGAACTGTATTTTTTAAATACAATAATTCTAGTTGTCATATTCAATTTTAAACAATATCTTATTTGGGTTTTTATAACATTCATACCGGCCGTTTGGCGGTCGCAGACGGACGTGTTTTCTGTGCTCTACATTTTAATGCATTTTTTAAAACAAAATTTCGTTCGAAACATATATTTTTTGTGTTCCTTCGTACACAATTTAAACTAGGATCAATACCATGTTATTTTTGGACTGGATTATCCTTAGCGAGAAGGTTTTTAGTAGAGAATTCCTTCTAAATCTGTTACAATAGAGAGAAAAAACATTTTTAGACATTAAAAGGGCTGACAACCTGTCATTGGCTGGTTTAGATGGCCACTTTATACACTGTGTTACATTCAACGTAAGCGCCTAAACTTCCATACTACCTTCTTAATTTTTTTTTCGCTGTTAGTTGTTTGGCGGGATCTGAAGCGTGCGGCCGCGGTCCCAATTTGGAACTAACCCTGTATTCCTTCACTGTCATACTGGGAAATTAGAAAAAGGTGATTGTGCTGACCATGTGTATTTCATTGATTACAAATTGACAATAATGCAGTGAGGGGAACAATGAAAGCTTTTAAAGGTTCTTGTTTTGTTATTTTCGCGGTTTGATTGTAAAGAAATATTACATTTTCGCTTGATTAGTTTTTTTTAAAATTGATAGTGATATGCAAAACTGAAAAAAAAACACAAGTTTGTATGAACAGTTTCGGGAAAGGGGTTGATGCTTTCATTGTTTGTTGCAACAAATTTAGATCTTCATAATTCCATAGGGAGGAAATCCATCCTGCCTACAAACATTTGGACATACTCAAAACATTGCTAAAGAAGTTCCTTGATGATTTGAAAAATTATTGGTATTTTTTAAAAACCAAATGTTTCATTTTTTGTAATTTTTGTATCGATGTGTTATTTTTTTATTTTTGATATGTTTTTTTAGTTAATTATTTTTTTCAACTCAACACTGGTCCCGTAAAGTTGAGATTTATGTCTCAAAAATGTAAAATAAATTGCTGTAGATTAATAAAGTAAAAGAAATAAAAAAAATGTAATGAACAGTTTGTACCTACAGAATAAGACGATAAAGGTAATAAATGTAATATATTGAGTTTTTCTACTGACGTTTCTTGGTGGAACTGCATTTTAAGTATAATGATAAAAATACGTATGTAGTTTTATTTTACTTTTATTTATAATTTTGACCAGTTGAGTTTTTCTACTGACATTTCTTGGTGGAACTGCATTTTAATTATAATAATAAAAATTCTTTATCCACTTTTATTTATAATTATTTTATAAATATTTTACCAGTGACCGGGACCAAAAAAATTATAAAATATTTATAAATAAAAGTGGAATAAAACCTTAAAGTATTTTTATTATTATAATTTTTACCAGTGACCGTCAAACTGGCGATGTCGGTCTCGAGTAAAAAATACTTTTTATATCCACACAAATGAATTCAGGTCTGAAAGGGTTGAATACCCAGTAAATAAAGACATGAGTGGATGAAGGCAATGTTAAAAAATGTGAAATTTTTTACAAAAACGGCTTAATTGAAATATTTATTTACTTGCAAAATTATAATAATAGCACAAATTCTGAACACAAACTTTTCTTCATCTCTATTGTAATATTTTAATTACATATTATAACTGATGTTTTCAGTTCCGCGGGTTTAAAAGGCCTACCCAAAAAGGTCCTGTGATAAAATCTACGAGCCGTTCGAGCTTCATAACGTAATGTTTTCATAATCGGTTCACTGGATAGAGGGATGTTTTCGCTTCATCCTTGGGAAAGCACAACCCTTACAGGATTTTGTTATTAAGGGTATTAGGCTAACATTTTTCCTTTTACTGTACTAAAATCTTCCAGATAAGTTGTTAACAGTCGTTTGCGCGGCCATAATTTTATTGACAGACACTAAAAAAGGGGTTCGAAGGTTCGTTCGACCTCTAAATAGAGATGTACTAACATACAAAATTCAAATTAATTACCGTAATAAAAATCTAGTTCGTCTCGTAGTGTAATGACCACGCTGACCAGCGCGTTTGCCTACCATGCAAGAGGTCTTGGGTTCGGTTCTAGACAAAGTTGACATAAAATACTGATTTGAACGGGTGTTTTTAGACAAGAACATAGTCCCTGGACTGGCACCTGAAGTATAAGACTGATCATCTTACCTTCATACAACTTACTTAACGTGTCCGGATGGATCGTATCCTGCTACTCCAATACGCAGCAATGGATATAACCTGGTCATTTGGCCCAATCATGTAGGTCCCCGGGAGTGCAGCCTTCTCCCATGAGCAGGCATGTCAGTAGGTGGCTGTCGTCCTGGATTTGCCGCTATCACACAAGATATCATCACTAGAGAGTGGAAAAATGATCATGATAAGATTGGTGTACCCATAGATTGCTCTATGCATCATTATGTGCGAAAAATGATGATAATGAGCACTAAATTTAATAGTTTTGTAGGATTTTGCTAGTTGATGCAGGGAGCTCCTACCGCAGTTAAAGATAAAAGAAGAAAACTGTGTTTTATTTCGGTGTGTAATTATTACGTGTTGAATAAAATACAAAATTTGGTTACAAAGCACGAGATTTGTACGTCTGATCTTATTTACTACCGACTATTATTGACTTAGTACTGACTGGATATGAAATATTTGACCTGCGCAAATTTGACCACATAACCGTATACCGCACGCAAGTGAGCTGGATCAGCATTGAACTTAGAAAAAACATTCACATTCCATAACTTTTACAACATTTTGACTAATCCCAGTTCGCCTGTTTATCTTAGAGAGCTTTATGGGCTATCTCTTCGTTCTAGTAACGAGAAAACCCTTTTAATACCCATTCGCCGTTCTAATGTTTTGCCTCCTCTTTCACAGTAGTAGCTGCTTGATTGCGAAATAATCTATGCACTAATTTCAGAGACACCCTTTTTTTACATTTAAAACGAAACTGAAATGTATGGAAATATTTTGACTTGTAAAATTGAATTTAAAATGTTTTAAAGCCCTGAAAAGCTTGTACGTAATTTATTAAGAAAACAAATTAACGAATAGGAAATTAACGGAAAAAATAACATAGCTAAATGTATTTTTAACCGTTCCGTTAAAATTAAATGAAAACATATAAATCAGACATACAACTGCCTACCGAGTCATTAAATTTCCCTAACAGCCCAGTAAATGTTCTCTTTAGGACGATGAAGTGTTTGGAGATGTCAGAGATAAGGCGCTTTCGTGATGAAAAATATTAACCTATTATCAAACGGTCGATAATAGGACGTTCGATATTAGCGCGCAGTTCCCTACTTAATTAATGTCAGCTACTTGCAAATCGTAAAAATAAACACCTAATCTTGATCAAATCAACCCCTAAATAATTTTACAAAGATATTTGTGTCGATAACGTGTTTTTAAATGTTATTTTTGTTTAAAAATAGGTCTCGATTGACGTAGGGGATAATTTTTAATGATTAATAATTAAAAATAAAATTAATTTGAATTAACATTTTTTTAAAAATCTTTTGCTTTATTACATTTACATAAATGATGTCTGATTATTACTTTTAAATTTTAATTCTATTTTTAGTTCTTTATATGCATCAGATAAAATAAAATATATATTTGTATTTTTTTATCAATATTCCTACAGAGATGAGGTAGATTTTTTTTCAAATTCAGGATTATCGATATTCGAGCGTTTACAGGGCTTATGACCTGTCATTGGCTGGGTTGAGTGGCCACTTTACGTACAACATTCCCCATTCCGCTTATTAGCGAATATCGACAACGGTATCATTTTGATTCTTGTATATATCTTATTAAATGAGAAAGCTTTCACTAGCGTGTTGGAGCACCATCTATGTATTGATATTGAAGTTAAGTATTTTTAATTAGCATATTACTTTATTTTATGTATTTAAGACTCTTCCGAGTTAAATTAAGTACTAGTAATCGCCTGCAGATGATTCTGCAATTTATTTATACTTATATTTTGACCAGATCTTATTACACAACATTATTTTTTGGTATGTGTATTTTTGTACATACACAAATCTGGATTTCTCCCGAGGGGAAGTAGGTATATATTTTTTTATCAATATTCCTACAGAGAACTACCTACCTCTCTGTAGGAATATTGATAAAAAAATATATACCTACTTCCCCTCGGGAGAAATCCAGATTTGTGTATGTACAAAAATACACATACCAAAAAATAATGTTATATATTTGTACAATTTCTGAATATCTGAGAATGAAGTATTTTTGCAACCATGATTATTAGATAGTAAAAGTAATTTGAATCAATATTTATTTAATGGCTTTTAAGAAAACATATTTTTTTATTAGTTTTTAGCACCAGAATCAGGCTTGAGAAAAATCACATTTAATTACTGTGATCTAACCAGAAATTGAAACGGAAACGTTTTAATCGTGAAGCAAGCATCTTACCCCATTACGTCAAGAACGCCGGCCCTATTTTAGAAAGATATTTCATATTGACCTTGCCAAGAATCCAACTCAAGACCTTTTTTTTTTTTTTTTTTTTTTTTTTTTATTTATTAATAAAACATATAAGACATGAATATCATGATATTATATTCCCAGGAGTTGTACGAGAAAACTCATTTGGGACGGTACATAAAAAAATTAGTACATTTCTTGTAACAATACATAGTATACATTTAAACAATAAAAATTTAAACAAATTTTATCAATCTATGAACTTAATATTAAAAAAGGAAAGAAAACATTTAAACAATCTGTGAACTTAATATTAAAGAAGAAAATAAAAACATTCAAACAATCTGTGAACTTAATTTTAAAAAAGAAAAGAAAAACATTTAAACATTCTGTGAAATTAATATTAAAAAAGAAAATAAAAACATTTAAACATTCTGTGAACTTAATATTAAAAAAAGAAAAGAAAAACATTTAAACCTAAAACACAATATATAGACTATTCACAGAAACTGAGCTAAAAACTATCACTTTCAAAAAGATTCAAGAAATAGGTCTTCATTTCTGGTCTTTGAGATTTACCACTCAACATTTCATTTTTAAGGTCATCAGGCAGTTTATTAAATTGTATACGACCAATGTATTCCAGAGACCTTTTGCCGAACTTCGTGGAACAAAATTTAGAAATGTGAAGATTTTTTGCATGTCGTGTATTATAGTTGTGAATTTCATGATTAAATGTAAGTTTTAAATTTGTGTGAGCAGAAAAGTTTATGATGTTTGAAATAGTGTTAGTGATGTCATACAGTGCCATTACCTTGAAAGGAAGTATTTTTGTGTTACGATAAATATCCTTGACATGGGAATCCCATTTCAAACCAAGAATGCTTCTCAGAGCTCGGTTTTGAAGAACTCGAATCTCAGAAATCTGGTTTTTGTTAGCGAAACCCCAAATACAGCATAAATAGGATAGGTGAGAATGTATCATAGCGTAATAGACGGCAAACAAAACAGAGTTTCATTTTCATTCGTTTGTTCACATAATCACCAGATGTTAATTAGTATTATTATTATTATTATGGATAACTTATACAGCGCCATTTTCGTAATATAATACCTCAATAGTGCTGTACAAAGTGATTATATAAAGATATAAATTTAATTTTAAGTTTTTAATTTTAAAAAAATAATGTACTTTGTCACCACATGTTAAGTATTCAAATGATTTAGAGAACAAGTGAGTTTTAAGTTTCTTCCGAAACATCACATTACTCTCACAGTTTCGGACCTCTGCTGGGAGAGCATTCCATGCCGTAGGGCCTGCAACCGCAAATGCGCGTTCGCCGAATTTAGTGCGCTGTTTGCGTACAGGTGCAATAACTTTTCCTTTCGACGTAGATGTAGCTGATCTGTCAGCTAGTTTATCTGAAATGTAGAGTTCCCTTAGATATTTCGGAGCAGAGTTGTGCAGTGACTTATACATAAGCCAACAGAGTTTGTATTTCACCCTATGTGGAAAACATAGCCTGTGTAATTCCCGAAGTAGTGGAGTGATAGGACTGAGAGGACTAGAGATTCCAAAAATAAGTCTCGCTGCGACATCCAATACAGACTGTAGGCGAGTCATTTTATTCATCGGTAGACCTGCGTAGATACCATTATAATAATCGACTCTAGACACTACAAATGCATTTATTAGTTGACCTATCCGTAATCGGTAGTCCATAGGTCTCTGAATTTGTAAAACAATTAGGCGTTTATTTGTTACACAGAAATAAGCGGATCGTCTTACGCTTCAGGTGCCAGTCCAAGTTGTGTACCTTATTCATTTATTTATGACAAAATACAAGATTTTCAAACTTTACATATTACATTCCATTACCTACATATTTTATTTGTACAAAACATTCCCAATCAGCAAAAGTGCTGGTATGAAGGGGTATTATATATAATACGAGTAATACAAGAGTTTAAATCAAAAGTCGATAAAATAACATCACATATCACTCGTCACACGGGCTGTAAGAACTGTTTTATTTAGGTGTTTTTTAAGTACGTATATGTTTTGTATATTTTTCAGATCATTAGAAAGTGAATTGTAAAAAATTATTGCTGTATACAAAAAAACTGTTTCATTTTGTGTTGGTCCTAGGTTTTTCGCAAGTTAAATTATTTGATGCTCTTGTATTTATTTTATGTATGTTGTAGTTAAAATTTAATTGAATATTTGTCTTTATTTTAATATTTTTCATCTTAAATATCATTTTTATTTTTACCTTTACCTTTAAAAACAAATATTTCCTATTAACGTTCCCAGAAATTGAATCCGGGACTTCGAGCGTGGTTGGTGAATGCGCCAACACAACACTACGAGGCGGACTTATTTTCACTCGATTTCCATCGAGTCGAAACGTGTTGTCCAGGATTCTTGCTCTATTTCATACGCAAAACTGCATTTAGCATCCGCCTCGACACAACGTTTGTTCACAAGTTGTATGCTAATTACTCGTATGTGTCCTAACCAAAGAACAACGGTGTTTTACAAATAAATATTTCTTTTATTAGAAGCCGTATCTCCGTCAAGTTTAATAAAAATTATTTTATGTTTTTGCTAAGCAATTAAAAGCAAAATACGAACGAGCAAATATTTCTCGGGATCTAATTTAATATTTCTTTCAAAGACTGAAGAGAAGTAATTAACGAAAGAATAATCGGAGTGTATTAGACCACATCCGCTTTCAAACTATTTAATAAACGCCAAAATATCTCTTCAAATGATGTTACACATAATTAAATCTTTTGATAAAATTCTGCTAAGTTTCATTCTTTGTCCGAGTTAATTACTTTTCAGTATTTGTTAGAAACATCTGGACCGTTAAATTTATTAAAGATGGAGTATTTACGAACTGAGGTGATATTCAAAACACTTTTATCTCGCGTACTTTGTATTTAAATACACGAGATACATGTGTTTTCTACGGCCGCGAAAGAGGCTCACAATAATACCGCTGGTTATAATATATTATCGTATTTATGCAGAGATTAAGAACATGTTAGAGAAGGGAATATACTCGTAGAATTGTTTATTTCTATTCTTTCATCTGTTATGTTTGTGAAGTTAGAGAGCTGAAACCTTTATTGCTACGGGTGAGATTAATCTGATTGCATTATTTCACCTGCATACTAGGCAACGCCTGAAAACATTCTTCCATTTTTATACTTCTCCTTGGCCCAACAATTCTTTGACTTCTATAATGGTTTCTCTAACATGTCCTTAATTTCTGTTGTAATATGTTAATATTAACAGCTCGCAAGGGGGTTGAATCCAGTCCTTGTCTACAAAAATTCAGAGAAACTCAAAACATTTTGAAGTATTGTTATGTTTGGTGGTACATAGGTACTCGATTGGCTACCAAGTTTTATGTTCGATTCCCGACAATTTCGACTTTTCGTCTTTAAATGCTCTTCTTGATGCTTAGAAAACGCGATAGGATTCTTCTCTTTTAGGGAGGATTTCCTTCCATCTGTAAGTGCTGGAGGACCCAGCCTTTCCTGGATTATTCCTGATCACTGAACTATGCAGTTATTTCCGTTCGTGCTGCTGCGGATATCCTAATCAATCTTCTGAACACATCCTGTGGTCTTGTCTCTTCCCCCTCTCTATGATAACCGAATGGAGCTTCTCGCTACTATCCATGGCCCTGTTATAGGTCCTGTCAAATATTCAGATCCAGTGGCTTATAAAAAGAATTTAAAGGCTTTTAAAAAAATTGTAATCATTTCAGCGAATTGATCATGTCCAATCAATCTTATCCCGAATAGTGGAAAATTCACTTCCCTCTTTTCTCGACCCGATGAAGTACCTAGTGTTTACTTCTGGATGACCTTCTTTCAGCACAAGGATGCTAAAGATACCAGATTAGAGAAAGCTCTTTCAGGCAGCTTCTCTCGTTCGGTTACGAGCAATTTTTCAGTGTATGCGGGCACCGCCAAGGAGATTTATGTCCTCGGGTGAGGTGTACGGTATGTGGTAGGCAAGCTATAGTATTTACCTACCCCGTTTTATTGTGTATTTTTAAATTTTATTTTTTGTTTTGAATAAATTTTACAAAAAAAACCTTATCGATCATTAAAACGTTGTGCAAATTGTTCATTACGCGTATATACGAGTACATCGTGGATAAAGTGGCGAAAAACTTTAACTCTCAAATCCCTGTTTTGAGAATTCAAGCATTTTATTTTTGTTCCAATTTCACTCTTTTATATCTTATTTATATAAAATAAGATGTTAAATGCTCATTTAAGAATTTGTTTTTAATTTTTCCGTTTCTTCATTTTATACAAGTAAATATTAAGTTATTCAAAGATTTTACCCTGAATAAAATACTCGGTATACCTTAAATTTATTTTTAAAACTATAAACATAAACTATAAACATTTAACATATAAAATTTAATATGACTTAGTGTATTCTGCCAGTTTGTAGAGCGTTGAAAACTTTACAAAACTGCATCATTAAATCAAATCCGCATATTTTCGAGTTAACTTTATTTGCCAGTAGACCCACGGTATTTTATTACACGTAATTTTTTTCTATTATTAAATGCTGTTTAGCTCCAAGAGTCAATGCTACCATGTTTTCTATTTTCTCTGGTAAAGCGTTGTATAGTTTAAGCCCCTGATTTATGAATTTCGTCTGTTTTTGCCTTGTTTTTAAACATTGTATGTAGTACATTCCAGCCGATCTCGTTTTATGCGAATGTCTGTTACTGTTTTTGTCATTTTCCGCGCCTGTAAGTTCATCTAATATTATTTTTTCAATTTGTTTGAAACGTATTTTTCATATATTTTTATACTGAAAATGTTTATATACCAAAAAAAAAAATGTTTATATACCTAAATGTCTGATTTTCTTCCACAGGTATTCCGAGACACGTAAGACTAATTGAGAACCGATTTAAAAATGGATCTCTTCAACGAGAGTAACGTTTTTCGCTCTCCTGCGACTAAAATACAAGGCGTGACGTCCTATAACCTGACTCGTCAGTCCGACCCCACTAACCGCTCCTCGGGCGAAGAACGGAACAAGATGGCGGCCGGTCTAGGTCAAGGGCTGACCAACCTCTCCATCACCGTCAAAGTCAATTGGGCGAGGAACCTATCCAAGAAGAGGATCCCGGTAGCCTGCTCATAGATCGGGTGAAACAGTGGTAGAGTACCGCAGAATTATAATTTGAGTCTAAAGTGCTATAGTGCCAAAAATTTAAAGAGGTCCAAGTGCGTGTGCCATTTTCTGTTGTATGGTGTAAATGACATTACTTTTCAACGACTTCGAGATTCCCGTAGATCTGTGGAACATCGTAAAACGTAAGTTGAATACTTTGCTCGAATTATTTTACTACTTGTACTTTAATTATTATGTTACAGAATGGGTTTAAATGTTCAATCTTTGTTTTGCGAACACGAAGCAATATTACAAACTTAGTACCATTAAACTAACGCTTTATACCGTCACAAGTTACAAATCTTAACATACAAATGAACGTATTTTGAATGTAGAAGGCTTTATCAAAATATAGTAATTCAAATGTTTGCAAAAGCATTTTGCGTTTAGAGGGTTGGATAGAACAGTGCCGGTTTAAATTTCGCAACTCGGTTAAAAAATGATGGTAGGTAGTTGTAATGTTTATCTGTACCGGATAAACCATCGGAGTGACGTTGAACGAAACGTTCAGAAAACAAGATTTTGTGATTGTGCGATTTCTTAAACATAATAACGTTAACCAAATGAGTTAATTTTAATCTATAAATATATTTTAATGTAAAATAATGATTGTGTTGATAAAAAAAGACATTTTAAAATAGTTTTTTTGCATAATTACAATGTTGACTTAAAAAAACATTTTTATGACGAAATTGGACTTTGGTGTGTTATTTACGTTCATAATTTCTGCATTTTAAAATTATAAACGCCAAAAAGTGGACACCCGTGTTATGATACTTAAAAGTTTGGACACCAGACGAGTTTGCCATTTCTAAAAGTTGTTCTTTCAAATATTAAGCAGACAAACAAAGGATGTAAACAATCATTTTCTACAAGATATTTCTGATAAAACGTGTACCATAAAACTTTTTACTAACCACACCGGTCTGATGATGTCTCCAAAGTGATATAACCGGTTATTATAATGAACCAAGTTGATTTTAATGTAGTGTAATTATTTAAATAATTGTAAAATAAAATTAAAAAACTTTTTATTATAAATATGAACAAAAATAATTTCAGGCACTATAGTGCAAGTTATTAAGGTGATTCTAAATTAATTATTCAAAGATGGCGATTTTATCATTTTTGATTGAAAAATGCCATTTTTATATTTATTTTTAATGGAAATTTTACAAAACTTAGTTGGTGGAAACTTTACACTATATTGATTGTAACAAATACCATAACAATATAATTTAGGTCTTTTCCTAAAGTTACCGCATACCAAGTTTTGTAAAATTTCCATTAAAAATAAACGAATCAATAAAAAAAATATAAAAGCGCCATCTATGAATATTTAGTTTCACTGATAAAATATTATTAATATTCACAGCATTAACTTTGTGGTCAAACATTTTAGTAAATATTATTAAATATTTGTATATAACCACTTACCGACTTCACTAAGCGTCAGCATACATGGTTTATGCTTATACAATAATCTTTCATTTCTTTAAAATGAGCTTACACACTCGAAACAAACTTTTTCACTCTAAAAAATCTATTTTTCTTTTCTCTGATTCGATTCTCTTTTTATAAACTGCACATTCCTTACTCCAAACCGAATTAAGTTGTATTTTCAGTCGTTCATTCGTGACATAAATATCAAGTATAAGCGCAATTGCTGGTAAAAATGTATTAATTACAATAAAGATTAATACATTAAAATTATTTTATAAGTTATATAAATATTTTGTAGGCTTTACAGATTCTTTTTCTTTAGTTTTTTATAAAAAAAACTAGCTGAACCCAGGCACGCTTCGCTGTGCCTTTGCCTATAACTTATTATTAGGGGAGTAAATAAAAATAGTATCGGAACCATACATTTACCGAGAAAACACATTGCTTAACATAATATCTCAATTTTCGTTGCTGTGACTATGTTGAATGTAGAATATAAGGATAGAAAATTGTAACTTTTGCTACAATTAATAAAATGGCAGCACTGTGTAGAACTGCCATTCAGTACTTGTTAACTATGACAAATTATGAGTCAATAAAAAAAAAAAAAAAAATTCTGTTTCCGTTGAAACTTCCGAATAAAAATTATATAGAAACACACTTCTGCAAAAATACCAGGCTCCGAAAAAAAATTGAGTCAATCCATCCACTACTTTTCTAAATTTGCGGCCACAAACATACGGAACCATATTTTATAAACTCGTATATGTAGATAAAGCTTTGTTTCTTGTTTAAAATAAATTGAAATAAGACGAAGTGCCTTTATTCAACTAACAAACCCTTCTTTATAAATTTCTTTAACTTCTTCAATAGTAAAATCAACAAAAACTTCCCTTTTACTTTGTAACATCGATTTATATGTAAATATTTATTATATGAGTAGAAAAAAATTAAAAAATGTATGTACAAGCTCCAATTTCCCACTAAAATACCGCTGTACTAAAATAATATACAATTTTGAATCATTTAAAAAAGAAGTACAAATTTGGAGCCTTTTTTTCACCAATCTGTTTTTGGCTGCCTAGAAGATATTGTTCTAGGCAATAAGTCCCCTAATGTGCATGTATTTTTGTATTTAAAGTTTAAAATAAAAATAATACGACGGCTCATTGTAAAATTTCACCCGGAATCCTATGGATTTTTTGTTCCATTTTAATTAAAAATAATTGACCCTGATTTCCCCCGAGAACACGCGCGCTTTAATTATGAATTTGTAAGGTGACTCCTCTCTATAATTATTGTGACGGTCAGGTACTGAGCGGGGACAGCGCGAGCGGTGTACCTGCATATCGCACCCCCAGAAGTACACTGTCGTAAGTCAAAATGAGTTAATTTTAGTTATATAAATGCAGTTTAACCATATTTGTGTTTCTCTTCTCAGTAGAAAGCTCACGTATCTCTACGATTTTTGTCAGCGAGATATACCGCAAACTTCAATATTCTTTGAAATTTATAAGGAAGTTCAATGTTTTTTTAAAAAAAAAAGTTCATTGTTTAATATACTATTAATCTATCTTATTCAAACTACGTCATGGTAAACCTTTACATTAATAAAACTGTTTTTTAAAATTATTTGTAAATGAAGTAAAGCTTTAATTTCTCGCACTAGCGTCTTTTCCACCCTTAGCACACCTGCCCTACAAAAAAATTAAACAAAAAACGTATTTGACCAAAGAAGCGATACGCACTGGACGCGGACGCGAGTAGCGGCTAGGAAAGAGAGGTTTGTAGAAGAGATGCTCATCCGAAAAATTAAGGGTTTACTCCATTTTCTAATTATGAAAAAAACAAAAAACTCGTTAAAAAATGTGTATTTAAAAAAAAATATTTGGATTTTTTTTGTAGTTTACCATAAAGAATATTTCTCTGAAATTTCGCGGTCTGGCCCTGAAATACCGTGTACTTTAGAGCATTAACAATTTTTTTAAAGTTTGTTTTTTCTGTGCTCCAAAATGGCCAATTCATACTTAGTACAGTACACTGTACACTTCTGGGGGTGCGATATATTTCTGGCGGGAATTTCGATATAACGGTGTTTACGTTTTCGTTGCCAAGAGATAATTTATTATTATAGAAGGATTATTGAGATTTGTTGTAGATTAATCCGCGTAAATTGGACTCAAATATAAAATTACAAAAAATTTAATGACTTGCCAATTACTAAATTATTTTTACAAAACCGTTCTTAATGTGTTATCTTCCAAATTCGCTATAGAGAAACATTATTTTCAAACAATTTTTAATTAATTAAGGTCTTTGAAATTCTATCGAATAAAAAAATATGATGCACATATTAGTATCATAAAAATATATATCTTTAAATATGTAATTTTAAATTCTCTCGAAAACTTTTATTTTTCACGTGTTTTTCTTAATGTTTTAAAATATAATAATAAAAGGTCACATAGCATAAAATAAATAATTTGGATTTACGCAACTTTTTCCAGAGTTGCATAATTTTACGCTTCTAATGGCACATTTAACTCAAAACTGTCATATTCAGGTTTAGTGACTTTTCTCTGAACGGCAATGATATTATGTATTTGTTTCTTTCTAGAACAGTTTTGCACATACGAGTAAAATCCTTTGCAATTTTGTAACCCATTTAAAATTGTAAATACTTTTATAAAACCTTTTACGCTGCACGTTTATAATGATTAAATATTCATACGTGAATGTTCTGTTGATTCGTAGTTAAAATAAAGAAATAAACAATCGATTTTCAATGTTTAAAGCACGTATTTTGTGGAATACTGTTATTCAATTTAAACAAATAAAATAACTACTTTTTTAATAGTTTTATAACCAGATAGTTACGGCAAAATCACCATACTTTTTTTAGAATTAAAGAGCATGTGAAATGTATTCAAAGCAGTATTTTTTTGGAGTTTATAGATCATACTCGTATTCATGCCAATCATCGCGCATTTAATTTTGAAGATGAAATTTAAATATTACACATAAAAAAAGACGCACACTAAGGTACAGAAGTACACTTCAAAACTTATAAATTAGAAAGGCTTAATTTAAATATTATTAATTATCAAATAAATTTAAGAAATAGTCCTATTTTGAATATATTTCCTTTCCCTATGCCCACATAAACCGTCAGTTTTTACCCTCTCTCTTCTCCCTTAGCCACACCTCTCTACCCTCACATGCATGGTGTTTTTGCCGAAACAAGAAGTCAAACTAGAGGATGGGTCATGGGGTCTCTCTCTCGCGAATTCGGGCAAAGAAATTTCAGGTTTCTGGTCCCCAAAATATTCAATATGTTACCCGAACATTGTGAAATCATGACCCGGATTCAATTGAATAAGTTTGTAAAAAAAATATTACTCGGTTAAGGTAGAGAAAAATTGGAAAATTTATACAAAACATTCTTAAATAATAAATGGTATAAATTAATATTGTATAACTGTAATCAAAATTAACTAGTGGGTAGTAATGTTATTGTTTATTTTTGCATAAAAATGTCTGCCTTAAAACAGGTTGTACCTAGTTAGGCAGACTAGACATGATCCAGATAAATCTATTACCTAAGTGTGTATAATGATTTTTTAAAATTATTTTTAAACCGTGAATATTATAATAATTATAATTATTATTAAATTATAAAAAAATAAAGTGGCACTTAAAAATAATCAAAGTTATTTCATTTTAATATATTGAATGAAATAAATAATCTTCTGTGGTTTAAAAAAAAAATATCCATAAATATTCTACAAACACTTTGTTTTCTACGTTTTGATGGCAAGATAACATAACGGAATGGTCATTAATTCCCAATGGCTTACCTCGCTCAGTATATAAATATGTCCAATTATCGACCTGAAGCATCTCCGCCAGTGGCCGGTGGTCAGTCGAGGTTGCCCCGTATGGACTGTGGGGCTTCGTGCAAAGTTTCCATACATTACCCTTAATGTAATGGTTTAGGGGGCCGTTTTTAATATCCGATGCCGAATGTCAACCCAATTATATCTATAATAGTGATGGATATTAATGATATTTTTTACATTTCGCTTGACCTTCTGTCTCTTTCTCTTAACCGTTTTTCTCTTATAAAAATAAGTTACCATTTTTTGATTCTTCAGATATTTTCTATTTTTTTTTCATTTTATGGTTAACATTTTTAGCCCTTTTCCCTGATATAAATTCGTAACTTTTGGGTCTTCGACGATTTTATATTTCATTTTCTTTTTATTAATCTAAAAAATTGTCGTCTGTATTACTTTACGGGCTGTTTAACCCATTGATTTCTGGAGATATATATAACCCAAATATGCTGAAAGAGATCAGTTTGTATATATCAATTATTGTACAAGAGCGAGATCTCATGCACTGTTTTACAGATCCAGAAGCCGTACAAATGCAAGTCAGAATTCACCTATTATGGGCAATTCCTTTGCTGAATACGGCTTCTGCGGATAATATGGAGCTATTTTTCTGTACATATCGGCAGTTTAGCAGCTATCTGCTTTCTATTCATTGACTTCTAACCTATATTTACAGTTTTATTTATGGTTATCATTTTATCATATAAATCTTCTGGGATTTTCTATTTCTTTTCCGTTTCATGGTTATCGTTTCATAGCCCGTTTTACCTGTTATAAATTAAAGACCTTACTTTTAACCATCATGGATATTCTATTTCTTTTTTATTTTATTTATTTATTTGATACTTCACAAAAATACATTATTTAATTGAATTAACAATGTATTCCTCACAGGGAAAACCCATGCCAAGGAAGTCATTTTACAATATTTTCGTATAGTTTGATTAATGTTATTGCTATCGTTTAACCCTAATATAAAATAATGGCCTTTCGGGGATTTTCGATATCTTCTTCTTTTTACCACTATCTTTGTTTGGCTTTTTTTACCGGAAATTAATTTTTAGGCTTAATTTGGATCCAGGATTTAACAATTTTTGCTGTGGTTACTATTTTTTTACCAGGAAAAAATGGTCAGTTTTTCTTTGGTCTTTCACAATTTCCCTTCCAGGAAAAGGAAAATCTTAAAAATCTACCTCTTTTTTTTTATTCTTTAAGGATTTAAAAGAATTTACAAATATTTTTGTTTTTATTTGTAATAATATTTATTTATTTATTTAAATGACAAAATGCTTTAGAACCATAAATATTAACGAAATTAAACCCGGGACCTCATATACACGGTATCTTAACCTGTTAAGCATGAGGCAGACAATCCATTTCATTCATTTTGAACCTGCATTTGAATGTCTTAATATCTTTTGTTTTTTATTACCTTTCATAAACTCCCAAAGAAATAGAGTATCATCAGAAGAGCACATTCACGACCTAAATACGTTTTAAATGAAAGGTTTTAACATTATCAGCTTTTTTAAATTATTCAACTGTGAATGAGCGGATGGATAATTTTTTTCTTATTAAAAATTCAGTGGCCCCGATCTATAAGGGCCAACGTCGTAAATCGATTTACTACAGGAAAATCATTTTTTAGCCATTTTTTGTGGCGTTATAATCTGTTTGACGTTTTTAATAACAAATATTAATGAATCAGGTAGAAGAATTTGTGTATCTGGGAAGTATGTTTACTAGGGATGGAAAGACCGAGTAAGATATTGAAAGGAGGGTGAGTGCCGGAAACAGGGTGAACGGTGCACTGAAATCTACTTTGGCAAACAAATGTTTATCGCAGGAGGCTAAACTAGCAGTTCACAGCGGAGTTCTAGTGCCAACTCTAATGTATGGGAGCGAAGTATGAAATTGAAAAAATGATGCTGAAAGTAGGTAAAGTGCTGTCGAAATGCGATACCTCAGACAAATGTGTGGCAAAACGATGTATGATAGGTGCACAAATGTCGAGATCCGTGAACTGTGTAAGGCTGAGATATGCATTATCGACAGAATCAAGAAAGAGGTGCTGCGTTAGTTTGGACATGTAGAGCGAATGGACAACGAAAGAACGGCTAAAAGTATCTACGATGCGAATGTTGATGGATGTAGAAAACGAGAAAGGCCGAGAAAGACATAGCACGAGCAAGTCCATCAAGTACTTGAAGATGGACATGTCAAAAGTAGGAATTATCGGCGTGCGTGCATGAGAAGATGAATGAATGTAGAGGAAACGAGGTCTGTATGCCTAGATATAGTGATATGGCGTTCTATCCTCTCTGCCTACCCCTACGGGAAAACGGCGTGATGGTTTGTTTGTTTGTTTTTATTAATAAAAAACCTTTCGACACAATTATGTGTTTTTTCATCAACCCTTGAAAATGGTGGCATGAAAAATATAGAATTTGACATTGGCGCTTTTATATCCAAGCCACAGAATGAGGAACTTCAACCCTACGGGAAATTAGATACAAAAAATGTTTTCTTGCGCGCGGAAAAAATAAGGGCATTAAATTAAAGGGCAAAATTTCTTGAAAATGTACGAAAAAAGTATTTAAAAATATATTAATAAAAACGAACTACTTCGAACGACGTCTCTAGTTCATATAAATTAATCAATGATAAGAGAGTTGTGGAAGATTTCCGGTTTACTTACTGCTAACGGACAAATCGGCAGAACTGACCGTGAAGAAGCGGAAGAGAACTTGAGACGTCACACGCGGAGTAATTTCAGAAATACAAAACTTTAAAAAATCATCACGCCGATAGTACGATACATAATAATTAAATAAAAAAAATGGCTTGGATTATTAGTTTGTTAATAAATGAAAAAAAAACACCGAACTTTCTCATAAACAGTTCTAAATTAAAGTTTGTCTCGTGGTAAAATGGTCTGCGCATTTGCCTACCATACAAGGGGTTCCAGTTTCAATTCCCGACATGGCTACATGATAAATTTATTTCCCAGTCCCTGAAAAGGCATCTAAAGTAAATGCAGTGCCCTATGCACCATGAGGTCTGGAAAGGGAATGATTTGGGGTGCGCACGGACCGACGAGTGGATCAGGCCAAATAGTAGAAAGATGTCATTATTTATTGTGTTTTTAGTTGTGAGTATTATGTTTTATATGTGTTTCAGATCATAATTGAATTATTTTTAATAAAGCATGTTTCAAAATGAAATAAAATGTCTTTCTCGGCATGGGACAGCCCAGTGAGGAAACATTATCTTTAATGTAAAAACAGTGATGCATAAATTGTAAAAGATCAAATAAATTAAATAAAATTCCGTGTTTTTGGTGGTACGATACTAAAAGAAAAATATTTAAAAATAATGCATAGAGTGAGAGAACAATTTTGAGAAAGGAATATATAAGTCTAGGCATTTACTGGGCGTATGACCTGTCATTGGCTGTGTAATATTTACCATTCTGCTTATGTCTAAACATCCTAATTTCCTCAACTCAATCTGTTCATTGCAATAAATTTCAATCTTTTTAACTCCCTACTTCTATTGTCTACAAATATTTGAACATATTAAATATACAACACGTGTTGAATAAACAATTGAATAATGTTTATTTATTTATTTGACATTTTATATACATATACAATAAATATACATATAAGGGCGGGCATATTGCCTTAAGGCAATTTCTTCTTACCTACCCAAATTGTTTAGTTTGAGAAAATTATAAATACATGGACACATTGAATCTTACAATTTTATACAAAAATTAAAAGCTAAGATTAAAAAAATATATATTTATTTATAAAAAAAAATTAACACTATACTATGAAGAGAGGAGAGGGGATTAGAAGGAAAGAAGAAGGATAAAGGAACAATTTAAATATTTAGATAGTGACATTTTAATCTTGACTTAAATGTAAGTCTCTAACATTAGTGGGTAGATCAAGAAAAAAAATCGAGCGGCTACTACTGTGATGTATGTTGATACAAAATACATTTTATTTCTCCGGTGTATTATGACATAGGTCGCCATTACAAACGTTATTTTTCTCGGTACATATCGAAACGGTTTAAAGTTAAATCGATAAATATGTACAGAAATGGGGATATTAGGGTGCGCGATATTTTTTTTCCGAATTTTGAAATGAAAAGGGTCTAAAAAGTTGGCTTTTGGTTTATTTGGAATGCAAAAAATATTTGATATTACTTTTTGTCCTCAACCAGAGCTTGAAGTATTTTTTTTGCGCTAAACTTGCTGTCATTTCTTATTTAAGTAAGAAAATCAGTCTAATGAAATTTTATAATATGTATTTTTATTTATATCCCTACAGAGATGAGGTAGAATTTTTTCAAATTCAGGATTATGGATATTCGAGCGTTTACAGGGCTTATGACCTGTCATTGGCGGGGTTAAGTGGCCACTTTAAGTAGGTACTACAACATTCCCCATTCCGCTTATTAGCGAATATCCACACAGGTAACATTTTTGATTTTTGTATATATGTTACTAAACGAGAAACCATTCACAAGCGAGTTGGAGCGCCATCTATGTATTGATATTGAAGTTAAGTATTTTAATTAGCAGATTACTTTATTTTATGTAGTTAAGACTCTTCCGAGTTAAATTAAGTACTAGTAATCGCCTGCAGATGACTCTGCAATTTATTTTTACTTATATTTGACCAGATCTTATAACACAACATTATTTTGGGACGTGTGTATGTACAAATACACGTACCAAAATAATGTTGTTTTATAATATGCATCAAACCTTGTTACACATGCATTTTAGGACGTGAATAGCACTTTGTTTTGTAATAAATGGGTGGCATTTTTTAATGAGCCATTGTTTTTGTCAATATTACCCCAGCGCTCAACGGATTCAGTTCCGCAGAGTGTCAATTTTTTGCATTTCGGTAGTTTAAAAACGTGTTTGAATTTGTTTTGTGATTAAGTTATATCTTATCTAACAAATTTTTTTTTTATCAATATAGAAAATTAACAAAATATTCAGACAGTTATAAACTTCAAACCTCTGTTGAGGGCCAAAAGTAGTACGTAATAATTTTTACGTTGAACGTGATCCCAAATGCAACTTTTTAGACCCCTTTCACTTAGATGACTAAAAAAATATTAAAAAAAATCATACATCATCGGCCTACTCTGGTGTATATTTCTGTGGGAATTTAAAATATCTTCGTCGGTAATCTATAATTTAACATGTTTTAACAAAAAATGGTGTATTTATTTTATTTTTCATACTGAAAACTTAACTTTTATTTGTAGATTTGATTGATAGATAAATGTAAACTTCCCATTGTAATACGCCATGGTGTCCCAAAATAACAAAATATGTGGTAGAACACTCAATGAGAAGAACAATATTTCACTTTATCCAGTTCTGGAAGATTTATTGCAGCCTTAAACCACTTTCGCTGTCGCGGAACATCTTCACGCATAGGCAAATGTAGTATTGTGGCATGGAAGTATTATTTATTGTCATTTTAAAACTTGGAAAAGCTTTCTTTCTCAATCTGTGGAGTTGGCATCATATCGTCGCCGGAGTATTGATTTTGTTTATTTATTTCCAATAGTGATACATTATATATTGAGAACAATTGATTATCATATTCCTAGGCTTACAGCAGGCCTGTGCAAACTATTTAAATGCAGGGCCGCATTAAAAATTTAAAATGAACGGCGGGCTGCAAGGCGACTACTATTTATAGATACACATTATTTCGTCGCCCTTCAGGCAAAAATCACTAATTCTAAAAAATGCAGTTTTGAGTTATGCAATCATCATCGTTCCATGTCCGCTCCCTAGTTGGAGTATATGGTATCCACGAAGATTCTCCAGGCATCTCTGTCAGCCGCCAGTTCATGTGCATCCTCTCAAGTCAGGTTTGCGTCTCGTAGTTCTGACATGAACTGCCGACGAACAGTCAGCTGTGGAGTTCCAGGGCGTCGAGAACCTGATGCCCTATAAAGTAGGCAAGCGTGGTTAAGGCTCTCGGGAGGCATCCGCAGTACATGGCCAAGCCAACCGTATCGCCTCCGCTTGATGACAGTTGTCTCCGGAGCTTGCTGCGTCTGTTCTCTTATTATTTCATTCCGCACAAAATCAAACCACCGCACACCCGAGATTCTTCTGAGACACCTATTTTCAAAACTCAGTATTTTGCTGTTTTGGGCCCTAGTGAGGTGCCACGATTCGCATCCGTAGAGGAGAATAGGTGTTTTGCAGGTGTTTAATAGGCGTGATTTAGTTTTCACTGATTAATATTATAGGGGGGTTAAGTGTATTTTAATTTTATTAAATAATATTTTTTGTCAATTTTTCAACACTCTTTTTTTGGTTGGCTAGAAAATATTACTTTTAGCAATAAGTCCGCCAAAGTTCATTCATATTTTTTCTTGAAATTAAAATAAATACATAAAACTTAAAAAACAAAGCGGTTTTAACAGTTCCTTTGTCCATCTTGGCGCCTGAGCTACGTTTTTTTTTTGGGCTTTTGACGTCTGCACAGCGACCCGCACCGACAAATTCTTAACGACTCGCCAGCGTGCGGACAGTCGGGCGACAGTCGGCCCCCTTCGACCTAAAGCAGTATGAAAATTGAGTAAGATAAACAAAATGAGTATAGTAAAATGTTCGCCAACCCGATCAATAAAATAACTCTTAAAATCGTGTTCGTGTTTTGTATTCTGATAGTAAAAGTTTAACATTGTTTTATTTCTCCATTACCCGATGCTAAAAATAAAATATTTTGATTCCGAATGTTTTTTGCTCTGAAATAAAACTCGAGCCTTTATTGCTTCAGAATTGCCTTTGTAAGAATTTATTTTGATTTTACCAAAATAAAAACATTTTGAACTGCTGTGCAAAAACATGGAAACCTCTGTCCTGTCAATGAAATACAAATCACTTTATTTTTGAAATGTACTTTTTTTGTACATACTGTAAATTCTACATTGACGGGCTCGCCAGATGGAAATTTTGTCCAGCCGACCAATAAAATAAATCTTTAATTCATGCAATTGAAGTAACAAAACATATTCAATAGAAAATAAAATGTATAAATATATATATATATATAAAGATACGAGTAGATAAATAAAAATAGAAATAACTGTATTTGTACATAAATTATCTTAAATCGATACTTTTTCTCAATGAGATAAGGAAATAAAGAGGAAAGAGGAAATAGGAAAGAAGGGTAGATTAAGGAATAGAAAGGAGATTTTTCTTTAGACGTGATAAAAACAATATAAATATATTAGTTATTTTATATGAAATATTTTAAAAATATGATTTAGAGAAGAAAGAGGAATTGTGGATGAATATAATACATATATATATATAAATAAATCTTTACGAATGCATATGAAAATATTTTTTTTATTATTGTTCACATAATTATTTAACTTCATGTGTAAGATATCATCGTAAAATGCACGTGACACATTTAAGATGGATTGTTGACGCATTTCGAGATGTACCCTTCTCTTCGTCAGGACACTCTCTACACCAACGTACTTTCAACCTCCTAACCCCTCTCACTCCTAACCTCCACCCCCACCCCCACACATTCTGCAACATATAACTAAATATTACTAACCTAATTTTAGTGCGTGTTCGGACATGGTGGTTTTTTTATCCCCTTTAACTCTGCCTGTAATTGATGTATTTTTTCGTTGATAGTCAAGGTGAATGTATATTTTAGTAAAATAAATAAAACAATTATGTTTTTAACCACTAATTTTATATTTTTTTCCACCGACCGGTTTCAAAGCTAAACAAGCTTCTTTCTCAAGGTTTACTTAACTAATGCATTAATTCCTATTTTGTTTTGTTTTATAAATATGCTGCCAATGTAACAACTCAATCAAGTCTTTTTTTCTTGAAAGGATGGTAATGTGAGATGGATACGTCCGAAACTAGACAAGAGTGGACTATAATTTTTCTGAATTCGTTTTATCATCACGGGCTCCACCTAGGGAGCAGTCATGGATTAAGTAAGTGCCAGGGGCGTGCGGTGAGGTTTTCGATTAGGGAAGCAGTCACTCAGTACTGGATACATATATAATATATGTATTTACTACCATCATAGTAATTCGAGTTACGTGCTTTGAAATAAACTAAAAAGTCATTTTATGCAATAATTTCATCCTAAAACAGTTAAATTTCAATGTTTAATATTATAATACCATCGTGTCAACCAATTAAAGTTGGTAGATTATTCCATAATTGAGCAGTTACTTCTGTGAAACAGGGGGAAAATAAATTAGAGCGGTGAATGGGCATTGAAAGCGTTCTTTTATTACTAGAATAAAGATAAAGAACTTGCGTGCCAATCCTGTCTTTGCTGTGGGAAATTATAAAACTAATTTCGGATTCTTTTCCCCTCTGCTGAGGATCCTCAGAACATTTAACGAAATCTCACTAAACGGTATTGTTCGTGTGTTCCTACAGCAAGGGCAGGCATTTAAGAAGCAAGCAGTGTTGTTTCTCCTGACTCGCGATGTCAAACTTGCCATTTCCGCCTAGATTATGCTTTAAACATACATTTTGTTAATTATACACTTTGTTAATTTAAGTAGATTTTAATAATGTTTAGATTAAATACAACTTATTAATGCCAATCTATTAGGGCTTACTTAAGCCTGTTGATTGGCTAAAAAAAATTAAAGAAAGATAAACATATATATATTTTTTATATTTTATTTATTTATACAAATACATAAGTATTAAAAAAAATCAATAATAACGTATCCGAATCCCTATGAGCCCAGGGGCTCTGTGTTGAGTTGGGATACAACATAATAGAAAGTGGAAGCACGTACATAATTAAATAATAGTAAAAATAAAAATTAAATAGTACTCGTATTACATAAACATATATATATATATATTATATTTCAAAGGGCATCTGGACAACCGGCTTATAGTAAATAAATCTATTTAACATTTTGCAGCAATTTCTTACAATGGTCTCTTTCTTTAGACAAAATTCAGACTTGTACACTCCTCCTGAAAATAGCCTTCGTTTTGAAGAACTTAATATGTTCATCCAGGACATTTAACACTCTTGGGGCCACGAAAGAGAAATTCCTCTTAGCAAACGTCGTACGTGTTTTTGGAATTAAATAATAATTTAGCATTTTGCTGGGATCTACTCTTGTAGCCGCATGACCAGAAATGTGTCAATGACTCTTTTTTTTAAAATTGTCTAATGTCCGGTACCTTCATGAATTGGAACAATGTCTCAGATGCGAAAGTGGAGGGACAACGCAACATCACTCTTAGTATTAATTTTTGTACGTTTATTAGAGGGTTCGTGATAGACGCGGCGCAACCTCCCCAGCCCACTACACCATAGGTAAGAGCACTCAGATAAACAGGCGAAACGGGATTATTTAAAACATAAATAGATTGATCAATTTTCATAATCCAGGGAATGAAAATAGTAATTCTATTATAACATCAGCTTGTATCTTGAAGCTATCGATTGATTTCGTACAATTGCGATGGGCCAATCGTGCTATACAAGACGTGGAAGTGTTGAATTGATAACTTGGAGCAAACAGCTGTTCGGTCGAGTCTACTTCACCAACTTGACGAGTAGACACAAGTATTATACATAGGCGTCAGACATGTAGACATTGTTGGCTTCGGCCATTAATAATCCAAAACCAAAGTCCACTGGCTACTGGGACACGCGATAAACTCGCGAAACTGCGACCACTGTAAAGTGAGGCGTAACTGGCAACCAGTAGCTAGCGGTGACTTTTTCATAGGTAAACTACAAAAACTGATTATTAATTTGTATTTACATATAAGTTCGTAATATGTAAGTAATAAAATTATACAATATTTGAGTTGGTTTAAATGTTTGTAGACAAGGATTTCACCCCCTCGGAAGTCATTAAGATTAACAAATTACAACAGGGATGGAGAATACCTTAAATAAAGGAATATTGAAGTCTAGGCATTTACAGGGCTTATGATATGTCATTGGCTGTTGAAGTGGCTACTTTACACAGTGTGTAACATTTACCATTTTGCTTCCGTTTGAACATCCATATTTCTTCAATTCTTCCATTTGTTGATTTTAGTGAAGTTAAAGTGCTGAAACCTTTACTGTTGTGAATAGATTCATCTGAATGAATTATTTCACATACTAGGCAACGTCTGAAATTTTACTGACATCTTATTTTTAAAACGAACATTTGGAGAAACTCAAATATTGTAATGAAACCAACTGGTCCAAGAAGAAGTTTAAAAATTGAAAAATTGTTTTCAGACGTTGCCTAGTATGTGAAATAATTCAGTCAGATGAATCTATTCACAACAGTAAAGGTTTCAGCACTTTAACTTCACTAAAATCAACAAATGGAAGAATTGAAGAAATATGGATGTTTGAACTTAGGAAAAGTGGCAAATATTACACAGTATGTAAAGTGGCTGCGTCAACCAGCCAATGATAGGTCATAAGCCCTGCAAATGCCTAGACTTCCATATTCCCTCAGAACAGGTATTTATTATACCTACTAAGATAAGACAGCACTTGATATGTTTGCTTATATTTTTAGCTTATATGTATATTTTTATACCTTCTCTGTTTTGCAAACAGAGAATAATAATATAACCCTTATAATAAACGCCGATTTTCGGCACTGAACTGATAAACATGGTTGTTATTTTTTTTGACTGAAATATGTATTTAATACTTATAATTTTTATTCTTGTACTCAAATATATATAATAGTTTAAGAACGTTGTATTACACTGTTAAACATTACATAATTTTAATGAGGATTAAACTTAAGGAGCTGAAATTTACATAGCACAAATGTAAAAAAAAACTGTTATTATTAATTTGACAGTAAACAGTATTACAAATAGAGTTGTATCCCGACAAAAAAACGCTAGTTACAAATTTAATAACTAATTTCAAACATTTAAGTCATTTGATGAACATCTCATCGCGCTTTTATCACGAGTCATGATTGTCTTTATTCTGGAATCACTATATCCACGAAACCCCGGTCACGACCATGCCTTAGTCAAGTGACATTGGCTTTTGACATTTGGAAGAGTGTTGCACTTTACGGAGCCAAGGTCGACCCAAAGGAAACTGACCTTTTTAGCATTTATTTTATTACCATTTAGTTACCCCCCGCGGCCACCACCCTCACAGGCGGTGGCACTTTACTTTACAGGGGTTAGAAAATTTGAAGGACGAACAAGATTTTTTCATTAGCCTTCCTATTAAATTTCAGATAAGCGCATCTTTAGGATTTTATCATCACGCTGTGGGGGTAAAAAGAGATAATAGAACGCCACATAACTCTGTCTTTGCGTACAGACCCTGCATACTCTTCATCTAAATCTTCTCATGCACGCACGACGGCCGTGCCATGTCTTTCTTAGTCTTTCTTGTTTTTTGCATCCATCAGCATTCGGATGGTAATTTTTTTAGCCGTTCTTTCCCTGTCCATTCTCTCAATTTGACCAAACCAAAGCGGGCTCCTTCCTTGACCGCCTCGTAGAAATCAACAGATTAACGCACTTCTCTATTCCAGTATTTGACGGGGCGCAGCGAATTTTACTTCAGTTCGCGCATAACTGCACAGGCAAAAGGTTGTGTGTGGGCTTGTTCAATTTTTAGAAGTTATTAATGAATGAACATCGAGCCCATCTCAGAACTCTACAATTAACAACAAACTGATTAAAAAATATTTGTTGGAGTTACTGAAAAAAATAGTCCTTTGTCTACGAACATTTGGACAAACTCAAATATTGTAATGAAACCAACTGGCCCAAGAAGAAGTTTAAAAATTGATAAATTGTTTTCAGGCGTTGCCTAGTATGTGAAAAAATTCAGTCAGATGAATCTCTTCACAACAATAAAGGTTTCAGCTCTTTAAATTTACTAAAATCAACAAATGGAAGAAGAATAATGAATGTTCAAACATAGGCAAAATGGTGAATGTTACACAGTGTGTAAAAGTGGCCACTTAAACTAGCCAATGACAGGTCATAAGCCCTGTAAATGCCTAGACTTCCATACTACCTTCTTTAAGGTATTCTCCGTCCCTCTTTTAATTTGTAAAGTTAACTTATGGTTGAGTTTATTATGTATAAAAAAAAGGTTGATTATTTTTTATTATTAGTATTATTGTATATTTATTTTATCCGAGCAGCTTAAATCTGATATGCTTCAATCTATTTTAACGAAAGTTAGTTGTTTGCGCACTTTAACTTTTCCGAAACAAATCTAGTCCATTTTTGAACCCATTGAGACTACACATTGAGATCAGCTCTTGTGGCAGCTTATTCCAACCACCAACAACCCTTTTGTCCAGGAAATGCTTCCGTGGATTTAGATTGAATCTCGTTTTCTCCAGCCTAAGACTGTGGCCCCGAAGACGAGCATCTTGTGTAAGCTCGAGCATGGGATCCAAATTTGGGCAGCTATAGTGACTGTCGAGTATCTTGAGTATCAGGTCACCCCTTTCTCGCCGTTTCTGCAGCGTTGTGAGACCGGGAGTTTCCAGTCTCTCCACATATGGAAGCCGTTTTATGGTCTGCGACAACTTTGTAGCTCGTCTTCGGACTCTTTCCAACAATTCGATATCCTTAACAAAATAGGGATTCCATATCTGAAACCCGTATTTGACAGTAGGTCTGATATAGGTTTTGTATATTTTAAGTAGACCTTTTGGTGTTATATATGAGAAAGATTTTTTTATCAAGTAGATAGTTGAATTGAAATTTTTGTTGCGTTTAGTATGTGACATTCCCATTTTAAATCATTTGTTGTTGTTATTGCGATGTTTTTTTGCTGTTTGACAGTTTTCAAATCTACACCATTTAAACTTTATTAAAGTTTGGGGTTTTTTGAGCCGATGTGAAGAACTGTAGATTTATCAAATATAATTTAGAAATTTGAATTAAAAATTTTATGTAAGCATTGATTCCATCCAATATATGGACAAGAGCATGGTAAGCAACTTCTTATATACAAAGAGCGCATATTATTTTTAGTATTTCTCAACATAAAGGTCCTGGCCCGACTATAATTACTATTATAAACCGTTTATCATTTTCCACTAATTTTGTTTTCACAATATTTAGAAAACCGTGAGTTTTCGTTTGTACCGCAAACAGCAAGCTCATCCCATGCTACGGAGCAACAACTTTTGTACTAGATAAGGTTATTATTCCAAACATCGAACTATTTTTAGGATTTATTTAAAGCCATTTACACATTTTGATAAATGAGTTTACAACACGCATGGCTTTAAAGCTTTATCTCTAAGATCACACCATAATATATCAAAGCGTCATTTTCTTACCCACACCCGATGGTGCATAAAGGAAAGGTGACCATTCTACAATATTTCAGGCGAACGCACAAACGAAGAGGACTTGTCTCCACTCGATTTCATTTTTCAGGATTTTCACCTGAGAACAGCTGAAGTTGGGTTTACACAAGTACTGGACAATATTGTTTTGTCGCAGCATAGAACCTATTATTCTTCCATGAACAAAAATTAGAGGACAATTAATAGATCAAGATAATAGAGAGGACGGGCAAGCTATCTCTGGAAGACAATCGTCTGAAAGGCTATTTACACGTGACAATATAATATTGTTTTGTCCTAGGACTTGACTATTGTAAACCGTAATTTATAGAAAAAATATAAAAAAGCATTTTCTAGAGACATTGCCACCGAGATCGGCTGGCAGGCTATTTCCGCGGAATAATGATTGCCCCGACCACCGCGCATGGCCACCAGCGGCCACATTATCCTCGTGTGAACACGTACGGACAAAATCTTGCGACAATAGCGATTCGCTTTTGACGTCAAGGTGTCGCTCCTAAAATTCATTCCAAAAATGGCGTCAGCAAAAAATATTTTTTTATAACTTAGATTGTCCTTTAACAATTCTAATTCATTTTGGTACAAAACGAATAATATTTTTTGTGAGTTTGCTCGTAACAAATGCCGCCGTGTATTCATTATTGCGGTGCTCACGTGTGAACTGCGGCCGAATTTTCTTATTGTCCCAGCGTTTGAGTCGGTCAAGGCTGTTTACGGCACTGGGACAAGAAAATATTGTCACATCTGTTGTATTGTTCACATGTGAACGATCATTTACCATCGTGCGCTGCCACATTGTCCTCGTGTGAACGTACACGGACAGAATAGTGGACAATAGCTACATGCTCAGCGCTCGAGTGTCGCTCCGCAAGTAGCTATTGTCTACTATCTAAAATGACGCAAAGATGGCATCTGGAAGAAACATAGCGTACGCGACATCTTATGGCACATTGATTGCCCAACTTATAAGGACAAAAAATTCCAGAAAAAATGTGGCGAAGACAATTGTAACTGCTTTGGAAAAGCCGTGTTACACGCATTATTATTTTTATTTTTTAGTTCGTCTTTCAACGACTCTGATACATCTTGTAAATAAATAAAAATATTTACGCAAACTCACTCGTAACGTTCGTCATCGTGATTTCATTTTCGCAGCGTTCCAGGTTTGAACTATGATCGATTTGTTGTTTCGTCCCATTGTTCTGTCCAATACAACAGACAGGACTATAATGTTATGTCTATTGTATTGTCCTCGTGTGAATCCAGTTTAATATTATTTTACTTCACAAAAATCAACAGAGAGAAGGATCGAAGATATATGCATGCTCAAACACAGACAAAGTTCGGTGGCTTGGACCTAGAAAGGCCAACGTCAGATTCAATTTTCTTGCCACCACTTTATAGAGGGCCAATGTCAATAAAAAAACTTGTATTTTAAACTATTTTATATACACGTACATGTGCTGTAAGGTTTTTTTTATCAATATTTTTTTATCAAAGACGTCAACAATTCATCATAACTCACCACAAAATGGTAAAATTAATAATATCTTGTAATATTACGATTAACGACATTTATTTATTCTTATTTTTTTCCATTATAAACTATGATTAATAATAAAATAATTTGACCTCACGGTGTACCCATGCTGAAGACATTTAACAATATACTTTTAAAAAATATATTTTTACGTTTGAGAATAAACAAAGAAGACTTAATAAACAGAGATAATTAACAAAATAATCAGACCGTTTTAAATACTACGTATTTATGTTTATAATTAATTTATGTACATCTATATTATTTATATTACAAAACGCACAATGAAAGAACAAAAACATAAGATAAGCTATACATTTGTGGAGCAGTTGATTAAATATTGGTTTGACCGAATGAGATAATCCATTTTACTTTTACCTAGCTCCACTATCCATTTTTTATAGCCTATTTGAAAATTTTCTCGTTACTAATTGTTTAAATAGACAGTGGAAGTAAGTTGTAGATTGGCCCTTTAGACCTAAGTCACAGAATTGCAGCGTGTTAAATGATCACTTAAACAGGCCAATGACTGATTTTAATCCCTGTAAATGTCCAGACTTCATATTTCCTTCTAAAAAATGTTTTCCTCATACGTGTGATATATACTTTTTAAAATAGGACATTTTTTCTTTCATGGTTTATAATTTATTTAGTGGTTCGATAATTGAATCCTCTACCATACCGAAACTTAATAGATTTGTACTAACTACTGGAACCTCCCTTAAACTTCCAACAAAGGACCTTTAACTTTGTACTTAATTATGTCGAAAGCTTATCACGGAACGCAGCCGTTCCGCACGGCTCCATACTAAGTAGTGAGATAAAGAGCTTCAGCCAAAGCATCTAGCGTGTAAACGTTCGTTTTGCACGCAATCTTTAACCGTGAATCAAGATAAGAAGAATAGAATCGCGATAAAGGACATATCAATTGAGCTTAGAATTAATTAAATACATTGTCACTGGGATTTACGGATAGGTAAAGTCAACAACGTTACCACTTATCCACCGACAGCCTTTGAAAAAACATATCGCACCTTTAGAATGAAAATGACTCAACTCAAAAGACCAATTTATTTAAAATAAAACACTTTGTACATTTACCACACAGAGTTTAATACATTAAAACACGACTAGTTTCGGTTAATCAGTATTACCCATCCTCAGGTGTAAATATAAACTTAATGTATTAAACTCTTGTGTGGTAAATTTACAAAGTGTTTTATTTTAAATAAAATCAAAATGTTTTTCCACAAAGTAAATGCTGAAACAATAAATAATATAAAAAAACCAACTTTTTAGGAAAATTGGAAAAAAAGAATGTAAATTGTGACACCATCGTATTCGATTCGATTGTTTCGTATTTTTCAAAGTAAGGACCAAATTTTGAGTTAATTTTTTTTTTTTTTTTTTTCGAATTTTTACAGATATTTATATAAAAAATAAGTAGAAATATATTGACAATACTAGAGACAATTAAAAAAATCCACTGTTAATCTAATAAGACATAATATACAATGAGAAAAGAGTTAATAAAGTTGTATGTGTGCGGCGTTTGTATTCATGTATGTGTATATGATAGTGTGTGAATGAATGTGTGAGGGTGCATATGTGTCGGTGCGTAAATAAAAAAGTAATTTAAAACGTGTATAGGAGAGAACTAGGTAAGAGGTTTTACAATAAAGAAAATAAAAATATGCCGAAGACTTTCAGCTATGAATCTATAAAAAAAAGCGCAATAAAAATAAAGACATTTATTTAATGAGTCACTATTTGATTGATAAAAAACAAAAAAAAGCTCTTTGATAAATAAGATAATGACATATTTTTTATTAGGTCAGATTAGGGCACCAAATACATGTTTTTATTTATTCACGAAATAACATAAACGTAAATAAGTCACTAAGATTATCGATAATTTAAATAATAAAATGACACCGACTTAAAAAAGTCACTTAGATTATCGGTAAGTCGGAACGAAACAGTCACCGAGCTAAATTGGTCGTTTTAATGTTTAAATAAATAAAGTAAAAATGCCATTTGTATCGGAATAAAATTGACTCAACCGGCTTTTGGTCACTATTGGTTTGTCTGCGTTGCGTCCTTTACACAGCATTGTAAACACAACACTAATTACGTCGCTTCCGTACTGACACAGAATCTAAATTCTCCGAGTAATAAAGAGACTGATGTAAAGGTTTTGTCCTATTCCCACCCGAAGGTTGCTTTTTTTTAAATACAGAAAGATGGATAATGTTAATTAAAGTCGTTTTATGATCATACTCATTTTAAGATTTTTTTTAGTTGAGTCGTTTTCGTCCTAAAGGTGTGATATCGGCGGCTTAACTTATAAAACTCACAAATTCCAAACTAACTTTTTATTCAGTGGAGAGTAAAAACCGTTTTTTCTTCAGAAGCCAATCGAAGCGAATTTTTTTTCGATTTAAGAAAAAATAATGCAACATTGTACGGATATACATATTTTACAAACACATGTAAGTAAATTATTTGAAGTCCTGATAATATCATTAATATCATAATATCATTTTTGACCATTTGTGGATTTACGAAATTTACACGTTATGCTGACGATGTGTAAGTATTTTATTAGTATTTACCGCAAGGAAATTTAACAAGGTTTGTATTCTTTACTTCAAAGGGACAGTTTTTGCTCTAAAGATTTTTTGAATATAGTTTTATTTTAATCTAAAAGCAATAATACGCCACTGATTAATAGAGTCGTCGATAATGACAAAACCATTCTATAATTACCAACCACAAAGTTAGCTACAGTTAACAGCGATTCGACGGACTGAAGGTACTCAGGTCGAGAATTGCAAGCAAAAACCGAAACCGTCCGTTACACTTTTTAAAATTTAATCTGAAATTTTTCTACAAATTAAGTTCCAATTTTAGGTTTTTAGAATTTACTTTTAAAAAAAATGTTTTTATGATTTACCAAAAAAAAAACCATTTTGGTGCCATTTTCAACGAGATGTAAACAACTCACTATTAGAAAATTGGAATCAATTTAGAGTAAAGTAAGGCTCGAACCTCGGACCTATCCTTGAGTCCGCAACACTAGCCACGGAACTACAACCCAATTTGATTGTTATCCATATTTATTGTCTATTAACTTTTTATTTATTCAGTTTTTGATTTTAGCTTCGTTTTTTAATTTATGTTTTTGAAAAAATGTTTTTTCTTATTTGTTTATTATCACGTATTCATATAATATACGGTGCTACGTTCGAATCGGCAAGTTCGTAAAAACGGCAATTTCACAGGTGAGAACCTAATATTTTCAATATTACAGAAAATTCGAGAATTGATATTCACCGCCAGCCGCACGAGGGAAAATATTTCAATCAGATATTTTTCGATCCTAAACCTTGAAATTCCTTCACATCGCATCACTTCCCAACTTACCCAAACTAGAAATACTTCTAGCCAATATTTGAGCGAGAGATCTGGGAAATGTTTCTTAACTTGTAACTTTCCAAAAAAGCCAAGACTTCGAGAACATTCTCGAAAGTTACATTGAACTGCAACATTATTAGATTTTCCGCAACATCCAACATAGAAAGTTACCGATCTGGATTAAAACAAATTGCATTTTAAGTTTAAGATCTACTTTATTATTTATTTATTTTACAGAAACAAACAGTCGACTACGACATAATAACATGAAAAAGATACGGTTTAAAGATAGACCAGCGAATTGTGGTACAACAAAAGGGTGTGTTTATGTGTATTTGTATGAAAGTAAGTGTAGTGGTGTGTTTGTGTGTATTTGTGTGGGAGTAAGTGTTAAGGTATGTGTAAGCGTGAGCAGAATTAAATAGCAAGTGGGATCGTATTGCTGCCAGAAAGAATAAGTCTTAATTTATTTTTAAATAAATTAAGGTGCATGTTATATATATCAATAGATGAAAAAAAGCATTTTAGTTGGAGCAAGAACGATAGAGGAAAGAGTGTTGTGCATAGTTAGTGCTACAGACTGGCAGATGAAATAAATACTTATTTCTTGTCACGCGAAAAGGGATTTTTGGAGAATATGTTAAAAGAGTCTATTTTATTATTTAACAATTTGTATAAATTCAGATATAGTGCATCTTTTTTCAAGGGTAAAAAATCCATTTAATTTAGCAGATTGGCTGTAAGTGTAAAGCACTTTATTGTTTTTATAATCTCGGTATTTAAAAAATTTTCGTTGAACATTTTCAATCCTTTCTACGTATGTTATGTATTGTTACTTTAATACATCAAGCATAGAATTAAGAATAGTCCAGAAACCCTATACGAGTATCAAACAGAAAGCGACTAAACTACTCATAATTGAGTAGTTTTACGACCCATTAGATTCTTTGTAGACGTCGCTTAGTACGCAACTCCTGATTTAAATTCAACTATGCCATGTTGTGTCCTGTTAAAGTGTATAAATACTGCTAGGATGGCATGGGGAGGGAAAAAACAGTATGGCATCACATTTCATTGTAATTATCAAACGAATGTGTAAGTAGCAAATACATTACTTAAAAATTGAATTATTTTTCATCTGTCAAATTATCGAAGAAAAGAAGGTTTTGTTACCTTAACTGTCATCGACTATTGTATATAATAAAATACAAATATAAAGTAATGTAATACATAAAAATATGAATAATATCGGTACCAATTATATAAAGGACTACGTTTATTAATCTACGTATTATGTTCTTGAATATCAATGCGCCAATTATTATCGAAACTCAAGCGGACAGCGTCAGAATACATTACCGCATTCCTTCCTTCCGTGCGCCTTGAACGTAGACCCCGACGAAACATAATTCCACGTATCTTCTTTGTGTTGTTGTTTTTGTTGTTTTGTTGTAAGTAAAAATATCATTGCACGGAGAGTCCAATAAATATATATCATAAAATCTCAAAGAAATAATCATCTGACGTGGTCTTCATACAACGCGATTTTTTACAGAAATAATTTGAAAAGGCGTAAACGGTATAGGTAAAAATGTATTTTTTGCGTAAAGTTGTTCGCGGTTTCCACGGTCTTAGCTTTCCTTGCTAAAGCCTCAATTCTGGCGCACGGGGATGATCAGCGCGGTGGGGTTGGACGAGGGGGGTTGTGCGACAGGGAAGAGGTAATGAAGAACTCGGGTGAAGTTAATAAAACCAGGCAGTAAACACTCACACACAACGCAATAAACCTTTCTCGTGTGCAAGGCAAACACGGCCAGGGTAGCGATGCGAGTAACGTATATTTTTCTTTGGTGAATTTTATTTTATGTTTAAAAAATAATTTTACTCAGAAAAAAACATTACAATGATATGTAATTTTGTGCAGATTAATTATTAATATATTTTACAGAAACAGACGATGCGTAGACAGATGTGAAGACAAAACGTATGAAAAGAAAACTATTCATTTTAAAGCATTATTTACGGTTTATTCTTACTAAAATATGTGACAAGTAGTGAATAACGGAAACTTTCAAACAACAGTGCGCTTACTTTAAAATCATAGAAAAGTATATGAACCCATTAATATCGTTTAAGAATTTAATTATTTGTGATGCATGTACCAAGATTCAACTATCTGGAATACTACCTCCCACTACAACAGTGCTACTAAAAGTGAACTTATTGATACATACTCAATAGATTTGAAATATTCTTTCTAATATACTCGTACAAACAAAATGATACGTCAATCCTTAAACCCCTCTCATACACACGTTCGTCTAATAATAATGTCAAAAATTAATAAAATTGAGCGGGAATTTCATACTCATTATAAAACAAAATAATACAGACTAAAATGGATACAAAGTCGTTGGAACAATAGGCTTCTTTCCCCCCTCCGGCAACTACACGTGGACCGGATCATCTTCTAGGAATTTAGCAAAAACATGTGTTTGCACATGTGCGATACTGCGACAGTGACTTGTGACTACCGAACATCTACGAAAGCAGCCCTTCGGATATTTTTATCTGTTATGCTATCCATAGTGTTGAAGTGCTTTATCTGTTAAGTTTTTTATTGTTTACTTTTTAGCACGAACACTTTTTTCATTTACTATTATGCTCAATGTTTTTTTTTGTAAATTTATTGATGCCAGAATTTCACTCGTCCATGCACTTTGTAGCTGCAAGACGATTAGTAATCTAGCTTCAATAGGTAAATGTTATCAACTATCAAATATCCAAATAGTAAATGAGGTTTAGAATTCCGACCGTCCATGCGCTCAGTAGCTGCAAGACTTGTCGTTATCTAACTTCTATTTTTATAAATTTGTTTTTTATTTAATTTTTTTTAAATATCACTAAAACTCTAAACTCCATTGTCAAATAAAAAAATAGAAATGTAAATAGGGGCTAGATTTCTTATTGTCCATGCGCTCTGTAGTTGCAAGACGTGCTGGGATATTTATTTATTGTACAGCGCCCTTGAGGTGATTTTAACAAAAACGGCGTTATATAAATTATAAATATAAATAAATAAATAAACAAACAGTCAACAATGCTATAATAACATAAAAAAGATACGGTTGAAAGACAGACCAGCGAAGTTTATATATGTACCTATATTTTAACGTTTACCATCAAGCAAAAGAAAACACAATTCTTGGGTACGTCTTACAATGATGTCTGTTCTTTTTTGCCTGGTTTTGATGGTTATTTAACAAATATTATTTTATATTTTTAAATATTTAATATTTTTATTTATTTGTTTAATGAAAAAGAAAAGAACCCGCTTAACCGCGAAACCGACATGTCAGCAGATTGTTTTTGCCTTATGGGTAATGTTGTAAAAAGTTATATCAATTTATAAAACAGTGTAAACATTATTGAAAACTAAACGATATACATACATATTAAAAAAAAAAAAAAAAAATTTTGAAAATAATATGAAAATACATAAAAATTTAACCAGTAAATGTAAACACAGAAATAATATCATAATATAAATAAAATTATTTATTTTATTTTATAATTTTAAATTTTTTAAGGGGTTCATTATTTTGTTTCTTTTTATATTTTATTTTTAAACAGTTGAGAACTCCTGAGCTCTTATCAGGAGGCAGTTAGTATTATACCTAGGGTATTCAATTTACATTGCAACAATCCCGTCAAATCAATGATTTATGATGCTTGCTATTTCGAATATACTGCGTTATCTTTATTTTTATTACTAAATTTTTTTAAATTACTTTTTCTACCTAAGTATGTCAAGTATTAAAATCCCAATGTTATTATATAGAATAATGTATAAAACAACTGTGTAATAAGAGTATGTATAGATATATAAATATTGTTTTTTACAGAATACATAAGAGGTAAATGAGAGTATTAAAAAAATACAGCATAATAACATAGCAATGAAATACATGTTAATAGTGAAAATAGTAAGCGTAAAATCCCACAAAGGCATGGTCTGTAAGTGGGTATACAACAAAATTTTCAAAAAAATTTGCTCGTATAGTAAATAATGGACAGTTATAACATTTTTGTGTAACATAAGAAAGAGAAAATAAAATATTATGCGAAAGATTATATGGTATTGTTATTATATTATTTCTTAATTTTGTAATAGAACACTGTTATGTTAAATGTATTTATATTTATGTTTATACTTTTAAAAGGCATTTTTTCCGTGTACACACCAATAAAAATAAATAAATAAATAAATAAATAAATAAAGAAATAAATAAAGAAATAAATAAATAAATAAATAAATAAATAGATCAACAGATAAATAGATAAATAGATAAATAGATAAATAGATAAATAGATAAATAGATAAATAGATAAATAGATAAATAGATAAATAGATAACTAGATAACTAGATAACTAGATAATATATAAATAGATAAATAGATAAATAGATAAATAGATAAATAGATAAATAAATAAATAAATAAATTAATAAAAAAAAAATGAATGAATACATTTATAAATAAATATAAATATACATATGTATATATATAAGAAAACATTGCATTTGAGCTATTAATTCAGTAACTTAAATGTGAAGTCAATGCTTTTTTTTTAGATGAGTTTAGCAGGGGCGAATTCTCCCAATAACCGATTATTTGAGGCTCACCATATTTTTTTGACATCGAAAATAATATTCCATTATTGTTACGAAAAAAAATGTTACAAGCCATCGTTTGCATTTTTCGCGTTAGTAATTTACATAATTTTAGTTTAAAACTTCTTTTAATGCAGCGAGCCAGAGCCCCTCTATCGGCCGAAATAGTTACTACTGGATTACACGAGCTTGCGCGGCCAAAGATAAAATATTAATTTTGTTAGTTCTCATTAAAATTGCTGCTACGATTACTGGTGAATCTTGCAGCTTTCCTAATTTAGTTTGACCTAACTTTGTTTGGATGTGCTATACTACCGCTATGAACATTTTATCGGAATTTTGCAACTTACCAATCTAAAAACTCATCGCTCGGCATGCAGCTTTGAATTCACGGTAAACCGGCACGGACAGTGAGGAAGTTCAGTGGTTTTTTGTTATTATTTTTATTTTTTAACAAACTATTAAACTAAGCCTAAATTTAAAAAAAAAAATTCTTGTGTATCGTATTATCTGCGCTACGATTTTTTAAATTTTTATATTTCTGAAATAACTCCACGTGTAACGTCAGAGGTTCATTTCCGCTTATTCTCATTCAGTTCTTCCCATTGGTCCAGAAACGACAAGCAGACCGGAAATCTTCCATAGCTCTCAGATCATAGGTTGATTCATATGAACCAGTGACGTCATTCAAAGTAATACGTTTTTTTAAAAAAAAAATAAAAAACCGTATATTTTCAAGAAACTTTGCCATACAATTTAATGCTCTAATTTTTACCCCGCGCAAGAAAATATTTTTTTCCCGTAGGGCTGAAGTTCCTCATTAGTCTTTTTTACTCAACTACGTGTTTTGCACGACAACGTTGAAGCTGTATGACGCGACAATGCTCAATTGTATAACATAGTTTGAACTTGTCGTTGTTTAAAGCATCTTCATCTTTAGCCTCTTTCTCTTCACTGCTGGATAAATGCCTCTTCCAAACGTCTCTATTCCTTCCTATCACCCGCTTCCATCATCCATGTTTTACCGGTTACAGAGGCAACGTCATCGACCCATTGCAGAAAACTAACAGAAGTCATAAAAATATTACTTAATAAATTAATGTTATAAAGAGGAATGAGTACCCGATGATTGGGTAAATGCAGAAATTAAATTATTATTTAAAAAAAGCGACAGTGACAATTACATTATATAAATCATTTGTTCGTAGCTTTCTTGAATTTAATTATATAATTTGGTCTCCTGATTATAATATTCATACAACGCAGATTGAATCGATGCAACGTAAATTTTTAAAATCGTAAATATTTAGAATTGGATGAAATACTTTCATAATTAACTATTATGATCATCTAGAGTACTTTTATATCTTCAGTTTAGAATTCAGAAGAATTTTAGATGGTATGATATTCCTACACAAATTAATATCTACGTAACTGTATAGATGCCCATGATATTTTTGCTCAGATTAACCTTAATGTACCTCACCGTAACTTGCGTACCAATGCTGTCTTTGCCGTGGGAAATTATAAAACCAACATCGGATTTTTTCCCCTCTGCCAAGGATCCTCAGAACAGTGAACAAAATCTCATTAAACTGTACTGTCGATGTGTTCCTACAGCAAAGGCAAGCATTCAAGAAGCAAGTAGTGTTGTGACTCCTGACTCGCGAGACACATTTGCCACATCCACCTAGTTTATGCCATAATTATACCTTTGTAAATTAAAATAGATTTCAAGACTGTAAAGATTAATTGTCATGATATAATATATAATCATTAATGCCAATCTGTAAAGGCTTCCGTAAGCCTGTTAATCGGCTTAAAAAAATTATTCGAAAATTATAGACCAATCCGTCACACCTTTATAAATTGTTAACAAAAATTCTAACTTACCAATTGACACAAAAACTTGACTCCTATCAACTTGTAGAACAAGCAGGCTTTTGTAAAGGCTTTGAAACTAGAGACCATATCCAATCAATTCGACTACTCATAGAAAAGTCAACTGAATACAGCATAACATTACATTCAGCATTTATAGACTTTCGAAAAGCGTTTGACTCAGTTTGAAGCATCATCTCTATTTCATTATTATACCAGTGTTTTTATTATTTTCTTCACAAACTTCCGAGAAACCTGGTTTTCTATGCGGTTTTTGGTCCCCTTAGCTTGTTGTGATGTTAAAAATCTAGCGTAGGCCAAAGAGTTTTTTGTATAGCAATAAATCTCTTCAAGATAACGGGAGATTCGTTTTCTCTCGAGTACCCACTTTTCAATGTCACGGAAGATTCGCATTCCCTTCCGACTACAGAATAGCACCGCGTCACCGATGATAAAGGGCTCGTAGCGTCATTTTGTGTAAGGGTTGTTTATATTATAACCTAATATTTTATTACGAAAAACGTGACCCTAACACGGTACACTCCAACACGTGACCGTTTTCCTGGAAATTTAATCAAATATAATACCATTCATTAAAAAATATGTCAAATGGACGTGCCTAGGGCCAATTGCATTAAAAATAAAAAATAAGTAAAACGTTTTTTTAGAGATAAATAAAATAACTTTGAGCAATGTTTTGAGTATGTCCAAATGTTTGCAGACAGGCTGGATTTCCTCCCAAGGGAGTTGTTCAGATCTTAATTTATTGTAACAGAGAGGGAAAACATTTTTGAGAGGGAAATATGAAAGCCCAGGCATTTACAGGGCTCATTTAAAATCATCAGCATCATTCCCTTTCCGCACCTAATGTTTTATAGGGCACTAAATTGGTACACCAATTGCAGTATATATTATTAAATAGCCCTGAAGAGGGCAATGTGTTGTTACTGAAGTTAGTCGGTTGTGGCAATAAATAAAGTGGATCATAAAACTTATCTTTCAGAAATATAACAATGCTCCACAAATTTAGTGCTACAATTATAAAAAATATAAAAAAAGTAAAATGTGTAAAATTGAACGATATATGTTTTTTTCACACGCTACACGCGTTTTTTTTATAAAATAATGCTAAAACAATTGTAATCAATAATATTATTAAGACAATTTTAAACATACGAGGTATGCTCAGAAAGTAAACGTAAATGTGGAAAAAAGTGTATCAACAAAATACTACAACTTTTTTTCAAATACACTTTTTCTAAAAAAATCTACTGCACATTTTGAACACGTGGTTTTGCTAATTTGAGCATCAACATAAACGTTTAATATGAAAGATAAAAAAAAATCAATTCTAATTTGTTTTTAGTGGTCAAAACACTTTCTACGCGGTGATGTAACGTGTTACCAAAAGAAAAAGACCGAATATTCTAAATTTAAGACATCTGAAATAAAAACATATTGTTCAATAATTCCTTCCGTAATTTGTAAAAAGAAACATATTATAATTTAGCCCTTTTATAGCAAAAAAATCAAAATTACGTCCGCCATCTTACATGTGCGCGTCCCCCATCACTACTCATAACCGACTGAATCTCTTTTCTCACAAACCCGGCCACAAAACAGCGTCTCTGTCTTTCTCGTTGTTTATTCATTTTTTTCCATTATAAACAATGATTAATTTAAAAAACAATGTGACCTCACTGGTTACCCGTGCCGAGGACACTTGACACTTATGAATTCTATCTTCGTGTCATAAATAGTACATATTTATTTCTGTATTCGTGTCACATTCATTCCTCGCGTATTTTTTTATTTATTGATAAATTTCATTAAAGGTACATGTTTAAAAAAAATTCTATACATAGCTACTTTTACACATCTAGTACATGTTATCACTGTAACTCTCTAAAAAAAAAGACTAACTCTTGTGCTTGGAGAGTGACTTACACTGTTGTAGTTGTTTATTTATAAGAGTTTTTATAATTTTAAATACGAGTATATGAGAAAAAAAAACATAGTATATAAAAAGAAAAATCATAAAAAAATAATACATTCATACGAATTAAAATGTAATGTAGCTTTTACACGTGTCCGAAAAATTTATTTAGATTTACAAATTTATTTATTGATATATTATTTTTAATAGTTTTTAGTTCATTGGGAGGATTATAATATTTTTTACACCTTTGAAGACAAAGCTATTTTGACCATGACTTGCGTGGAATTTAGGAATTTTGATATTATGTTGGTATCCGAGTGACTTATTCATCACAAATTCTTTTATTTTTTCTTCTTTATACATTTGTATAATAAAATTTATTTTATAAAGAGTGTCTACTGTATGAACCTTAAAAAGTATTAAAAATATATACTTTTTGCAATAAATTCCAACAGTGTAATACAAATTTAACTTTCTAAATCCGGTGTGAAAATGTCAATTTGAAGGTTACAAAAATTACAGATCCATAATTTAAAAAAATAAAAGAGATTTATCAAGTCTTGTACCGTTTGTAGACTAGTGTGACATCACAGCCACAGGAGATTAAAATTTAGGTTTTCACGATGAAAAATGCAAAGTAATTTTATACAACTAAAATTACATCAAACCAATTCAAAGTCTCGCGGCTTAAAGCGACTGCATAAATTATAGCCGAGTCAAATTCGCCCCCGTAATGTGTAATGAATTCCTCTCGTGAGACGAGCCCAACACAGCGCAGCACATTTCAGTACAGCTCAACATAGCACAGCACGCATTGCGGGGAAGATGAGCAGCACACTGTAGAGGAGGAGCGGCATAGCACAAATACGCCACGTATAGGAGAGCCTCGCTAAGCTTGGCTCACACCAGTAACCAGTATAAAATATTGTAAAATCAAAACACAATACGGTTTTATAAATAAAACAGGATTGTAGATAAAGCTAGATATTATTATTATTATTATGGATAACTTATTAAGCGCCATTTTCGTAATATTATACCTCAAGAGCGCTTTACAAAGTGACTATTTGGAGAAATAAATTTTATTTTAACTTTTTTAACCTTTCCCTCATTAAACATTAAAAAAAATCACATGATCCGAACGGGGGGACCAAAATACCCCAGCGCCTACTTGTATATGGCATCAGGAGAATAAAACGTCGGAAGTGTTTATGACCGTGCAATAATTTTTATGTTTTCGCGTACACATATTTTACTCATTCGTGTATTTTATTTATTTTTGTTAGTTTACCGAATGCTTATGTACATAAAGTGAAATTGACCCTTGTATTATTTATGTCATTTTTTATTTTAACATTAAAAAAAAAAACTGTTTCAAAATTTAAAAACAGAGAAATGCATATTTCTATCAATTTCACGATTACAATCAATATACGGCAAATAGCTTTCATAATTCAACAATGTTTGAGTATGTCCAAATGCTTGCAGACTGGCCGGATTTCCTCCCTAGGGAGTTATTCATATTTAAATCAATTGCAACAGAGAGGGAAAACATTATTGAGAAGGAAATATCGAAGTCTAGGCATTTACAGGGCTTATGACCTGTCATTGGCTGGTTTAAGTAACCACTTTGTACACTGTAAAACACAGAAAATTTTCTTACTTATTTTTTTTAATAGTCCTACATCATAATGTAAAAAATGAATAAAATATTTTTCGGCCGAATTCTTTCAACAATAATTCCCATTTGTCTTTTTTTCTCTCCGTGCAAACAGCAAACACACCAATTCGTCGCTCAACAATTTAATAATCTTTGGAATACTGGTTAGTTTGCACGTGTGCTTTTGCTATTTAGTCGCTTTTTTCAGCCATAACCCCAAAAATCCGGATTTCGCGCTTTACATTTTACATGCATTCCCCCTCCGAACTCCCGGCTTTACCTCCGCGCTCACGGGTTGCGCGACTTTAAGTCATCGCTTTAAGTTCAACATGTCACAGCGAGAACGGCGCAATGGCATACAACATCCCCCCCGCAGCAGTATTTTATTAAAAAATGTATGAATTTCGCAGAAAACCAGAAATATTATGATACAGGCTCGGAAAACTTAATATTATTATGGTCATAATTATCAAATGACTTATTTTTCACTGAGATGACAACTGTCAGAATAATTTAATAGTCAAGATTAAAACGTCACATATTAATTCAGTGTGTCGCCGTAGAAATGCGTGTGGAAAAGAAAGCGTACACTCGTGTGTTCATGTTTTATAATATTTTGATAGCACCCTCTGTTGACTGGTCTTACATTTCATGCAATGTCCTGGCACAAGTTTATTAATTTATTGTATACGTTAATTTCAATAACAATACTTTCATCATTTTCCGATTTTTAAAAATAAAACCCCTTTACTGATAAAGACAGTTTTTGTATATAAATAATATTTGACATTTATTTTTGATTATACGAGTATTTTCTAGATAGTCAATTTCCAGATTCGAAAAGAAATCGGATATTAAAATATTTATCATATTTCAGTATGCATGTTTTATTTTGTAATATAATCGTGTGAACAGCCATTAAGGTGTTGCAAAGACCGATGCAAATATTTACCCCCGTGACAAGGTGAGCGGCAAGGTAAAGGGGAAACAGACTTAATGAGACATGTGAGAAGGTTTTGAACAGATAATTCTAAGGTATAAAAAAATACGTATATAGATAAAATAACTCTTATAAGATATTTTTTTAACGGAGACGAAGCTTTTTTATAATTACACTTTTAAAAGACGAGTGAGTCTTAAATCCAGAAACTTCCAATGAATTTTCACTTACAAACGCAAATGTTTACGAGACCAAGTTTTTGAGAATATAGAAGTGTAAGCATTTACAAAGCCAATGGCATGTCATCGGCTGAGTTGAGCGATCATTTTAAACTCTATGTAACCATTTACGTAGGTATGTTTATTTTCTTCTTTATACATTTTAAATTTTATTTTATTCATAAAATATATGTACTTAACAAAATGGAAAATCTTAATTCATACATATAAAAATAATTAAAATCTTCTTCCAAGTCGATCTCTCAATGCTAAGGATCGTGATCACCATGAACACTTCTGATTAGTCTGTTCCACCCTAGTCTGTCCTCAGCCCGACGAACTGACTCATCAAATTTTAGCCCCGTAGCCACCTTTATTTGGTCAGTCCATCTACATGGGATTCTACCCCGGCTTCTCCTACCTTCAACTCGGCCAGACATTATTGCCTTTTCTAGATTGTCTGGCTCACGTCTAGCAATACGTCCAATGAAAGACAGTATCCTTCTCAAACACATAGACGAGTTGTAATATGGAGCTCTTCCAGTATCAATGCATTCGTCCTTCTGGCTGTCCAAGACACACGCAGCAGCCTTCTCCAACACCACATCTCGAATGCATCGATCCTCTTCCTCTCGTAGGCACGCATTGTCCCCGTTCCAGCCCCATATAGTAAAACGGAGAATGCCGGGGCTTCCATCAACCGCTTTTTTGTGTTTATTGATATACCTCAATCTCGCCAAATCTTCTTTAAACGGTTCAAAGAAGATTTGGCGAGATCGAGGTATATAATAATTTCACATTAAAATAATAAGGTGAAATTAGGTATACATAACAATAACACATACATATACATACTTAATATCCGGAGAATAATATGTTAAAAAAGTAAGACAATCTTGTAACGAAAAATTCCCTCAGAGACGTGAAAAATGTCAATGTCCAAAGTAATTTTGTTTAACATAGAGATCCTTCCAACAGGCATAACCACTGTCAGGTTGGTCCTGTATATTGGAATGTGAAACAGTTTATGCTGACGCGGTCTAAGGATTACCTTAATAATTATATCCGGAACATAAAAGCTAATGCTCCGCATAATTTCAGGGTTGTCAATAAAACCCCGCAACAATTGAAAAAAATGCGCACTTAAATACACATTCCTTCTGGTCTTCAAACTGCTGTAACCAAACGAACACTGAAAGAAGGGAGAGATAAAGCCATGGATAATGTAAAGTAAAAGGCACTACGTGCCGTGTATATTGATAAATTAATAATTAATAAATATCCCCACTCCCTCATGTAGAGAAACCGAAGAAATTTCTTCTGAACTCTCTCCACCATAAGAGAGTTTTTCAACTCACACGGTCCCCAAATTATCGAGCTATTCTCGAGTCTACTTCGCACCAACGAGTTCTAAAGAATTCTCAGTACTCGTGTATTACCGAAAACCTTGGAGTACGCAGGACGAATCCTAACATCTTCAACGAAGTGCTACAAACTGTTTCGATCTGATGGTGATGCCCAGATCTTTAACTTCGAAGTCCGCATAGGCATATGAGTACATACAGCGGCGGTAAAAGTGTGAAGAAATCTAGCGACGTTTATTGTTGGTAAGAGGTAAACTCTGATAAACCTGAAATTTTTCAGATGTTTTAGATACTGATACATATATATATCTAAGTCAAGGTTAATTAATGGATTTGTAGGATTTTGATTGTTGTTAGAATTGGAGCTCCTACCTCATTTGGAGATTGACAGAAAAAATGAGGTTGGCGTTTAATGTGTATTTATTACATGGCTAAAAAACATACGGAACTTTGTGTATGAAGCACGAGTGTAACGGCGATGATGAATTAAATTGACTGCACTTGAGCTGACTTGTTCGTGCTGACTGACGTTACCACGCTCTCTGGTCTCTTTAAAGGCCACGTTCCTTTGTTCTTCATATCGCCATGGCGGAAATGGAGTTAATGTACTTCAGGAAGTTGCTCTTACGAACACTAATGTATTTTGTGCAATACTGTTGCTCTTGCACAATGTGATGTTTGTATTCAATAATAAATGCTGAGTTGCTTCTTCGGTCGTCGTTCCAAACTTCAGGTAGAATCATTTAGAACGCGTGTTGGTCATCGATCACTAGACTTTGACAGCCACAGATGAAATACAATCAATTAAGTTTAATTAATTATTGACTGATTTTTCATTTCCAGTTTCACTGTCCATGTAGATTTCGTTTCGTTAAAATATTATTCAGTTTAATGCCAAAATACGGCGTTCAATGGCAAAAAAATTCATAAACATACTTTTGATACAAAATAACACAAAATAAGTATTTGACATGTAAAAATTGCTAGAAAATATTCCTGGCAGCTTTACTATATACAAAAATACCTGGAAAACTTAAATAGCGAGATTTACCTAACCCGACATCTGTTTTGAACATTTTAAATAAAGGTAAAAAAAGTTTTGTGTAAAAAGATACATGCCATGGAAATTCATCACAATCATAATATTGTCTCACTATAAAGTTCAAACAATGAAAGTGCTAAAGTAATTGGACACTATAAATCTAATAGTTAAAAATGAGTAAACGTATGAATTTATCTCCACCATAAAACATATTCTGTGTTTTTTCTAAAGATGAACGCGTTACATTTATTTTTTCAAACTGTAAGATTTAGAACGTCAAATTACTGTTGTATATCCAATTACTATAGCACTCACTATATGCCTACTTTTATTTGTACTAACTGCTGCCTTAACTCGAATAAAAATTCACAAACAATTATTTTTACAAAATTCAGTTTTTTTATAATAATTTGTTGTTACATCATAAATTTAAGATGTTTCTACTCACTCGTATCAAATACACACTCAGCCTTTCCACAAACTCACCCTTACACCCATATCCCTCATATCCTCACATATTCACGTACCTACCAAGACCACACTCCACACCCTTACTCACGCATTCTCACACACAAAAACTTACACACATGTACATCTTTATTAATATTCAATGAACTGGATTTTTACAATTACAACTTAATTGGCTTAATTTAATGTTTTTCTTACGACGTTATACTCGTATAATTTTTTTATGTATTGCTGTTGTTTTTTTTAATTAAAGAAAATTTATTAAAAGTCTGTGAAAAAGCACAATTAACAATTATTAATCTCAAATTCAACAGAATCCTGACCACTCAAAATAATGTGACAAGACCTGGCTTAAATCCGTCAATGACAAGTGTAAATGCCTAGATTCCATATTCCCTTCTTGAAATTGTTTTCCATCTTTGTTGCAACAGTTTAGTATACAAATAACTCCCTAGAGAGGAAATTCAGCTTGTCTACAAACATTTGGACATATTCAAAACATTGTTGATATAAAGTGCAGTTTCTTCTTTGTTCAACCCCGTTTCGTAATATCTCATTTATATTTAAATGGCGTAATTAAGAGAGGTCTTTAGTTTAATGAAACCTTTAGCTTATCTCTTTAAAAAGGTTAAACTAACCGAGTAGACGTATTAAAGCGTAATGACGTCATAAGACGACTGACAAAGTCGAGATTTTATTTTTACAAAAAACGTTACATCCAGGAATCTGTCATTTTTCTCTTTTTATGATTCTATTTTTCAAACATCAGATTACGGCGATTTCCGTTTATAAATTACTTGAGAAGACATGCAGTCGAAGAGCGATTTCATGAAAAGGTATTTGAATATTCGAGTACTTGAAGGTTCGATTCCTGGGAAGGTCGACATGAATATTGATTTAAAGGGTTGAATTGAAACCGTAACCTGATTCCGCTAGTGACCACCGTACTTTCAAATAACAAATATTCTATATTTGTATAATTGACTGACAGAATATGTATTTTTTTTGTGTATGTGTGTGTTGCAACGGTAAGCTCGTGGAGAATTGACAAGTTAAATGTTATTTAAAGTTTAGACGCGTTTGTCCGAAAAATGCAGTGTCAAACCTGCAATCTTCCATTCACAAAACCAATTGCCACCGGCAAGGCTACAACGCTAGAGCATGACATAAATCACTAGGCCCGAAGTTTACAACGAAAAATACGAAAATGCATCAAAGACCATTTTTTCAAAATGAAAACGCCTTATTTACAGTATGTGAATTTAAAACAAAATAAGGAGATTTATACATTTATTTTGATCTAATTTAAGTCTCTACCTGATTCCAGAATCCATTTAAATATGCTAAATTAACTGACATTGATTACAAACATTCTACATAATTGATTTAATATATTTATAATGGTAAATAAACTATAATTCATTACAAATATTCTATATTATTCATTTAGTCCGTTGAAAATGGTAAATAAACATTCAATCAAATCACTCCCTTTCACTTTTGTTCAATGTACTTCATAGTCCTAACGCTCCAATATATCTCCGTGAAAAATTTCAACACTTATCAGTTCATGGTTTACCTCTTCGTTCTAATTCTCAAAGCACTCTCTTAATACCCATCCACAATTCATCTTTCTTCTCTAACTCATACAGTGTCCATGCGGCTCGACTGCGGAATCATCTCCCATCCACCATCAAAAATTTTACTACGGAATCTCTGTTTAAATCACGTCTGAAGAAACATCTTTCTCTTGCTTGATCTCTCATTCTTTCCTGTTTCTTCTTTTTTCATTTTTCTCATTGAGTAATGGTATTGATTTAAGATCATTTACACACAGTGACGCTTATTTCTATTTTTATAAATACATCTTAAGCTTTTTTATTTCCTATTGAATAACTTTTGTTACTTGAATTATAAAAATAAAACTTTTATTTTATTGGTTGGTTGGAAGGATTGCCATTTGACAATAATGCCCGCCGATGTAAAATTAATATTATGTACGAAAAGTTAAATAAATAATATTCCCTTCTTTAAGGTATTCTCCATACCTGTTGTAATTTGTTAAAATACTTCTGGTTCAAATATTCAAAGTTGCTAATTTGACTGAAATCTGGTATCAATAATAAAAATAGCCACGCTTAGAAAACTTAGTCTTAAAAAATAATATTTTGGCCCGCTTTTTCAATGCTTTTGAGTCTTTCTTTTGAAGTGATGGGTAATCTGGTTCGATTTGACATCAGGTCCAGTATCATTGATGGACCAGTTCAAAGCCATAACCTCAACCTCAGAAGGTTCTCAAAAGACAGCACATTAGTTCGATTATCGATTAGTTTATTTTTCCGTGAATACAATCCATTTGTTGTCTTTTTCAATAATAAATGCAATAATATATTAAAGATTTGATTGAACTCTTGGTTCCTGAACTATTTAAACTGAATCAATCTGACTACCAAAAACGTGGTAATGGCCGTGTAACATTTTCACATGGGAATTTCTTTCAAATTTATGTAAAATTGTATCGACGAATGTCTTTAAACTGCACGTTTTCTAGTATGTATCTTTGTTGAATTATCTTATAAAATACAATAAAAAAACAAAAAACAAAATAAGGTAATATGTGAGTATAATATAAGTAAAATAAACAAAAAGGGCTCTGTAAATTTCAACCTAAGATTAATGCAATGTCTAGAGATACTGAATATGCATACATAAAAGTAATTTGAATCACTTACACGCTCAAGGTAACCCCTGTTTAAAGATCGCTTTATGCAACCGCCGTTGCTCGGTTCACATTCTGTCATGAAAACAAAACTTAGAATGGACCCGCACTCTTAGATGCGTTCGCCATAGGAAAAATCAGATAGATCGGTTGTAATAATATATTCTCTGTGACGTCTAGCAAATGTAACCCGTTACGGTGTATAACATTTAACTTTTTTTTTTTGCACCACAACAGGCCAGAAGGCCTAATTACAGTGGTGAATTACATCAC